>NC_056735.1:1325219612-1325279612 GCF_019279795.1 Protopterus annectens
GTATCAAGAAATAAAGAGTGGGAATCCTGGGGCATGGTGGGGGATCTGTAGCAAGTTACAATTTGGATTGCGTTCTTGCCTAGAGTTAGTTGCACTTGGATAATCTTGGATGCATTATGCTGAGCAACTAGACTGGAGGTGTGGACATCCTTAATGAATATGGACACGCCTCTGCCATTTGTGTTTCGGTCCAGGTTAGGTGGCCGAAAGGTGTGGTATGAATTATAGCCTGGTAATGCAGGAGTGCTCTCTGGAGCCTTAAACCAGGTCTCTGTCACTGCACAGATGTCGATGTTCTCCATTTTAAGGAGTGCCTCCAGTGAATGCTTTTTGAAGTTTGGACTTCTAGCATTGAGTAGCATTACCCTCAGATTTTGCTTGCTTGTACCTGTTATGGTGGTGAATTTGTCATTTCAACCTTGCCTAAAAAAGGCACTATAGGGGTGGAAAGAGCCTTAGCCAGTATCCAGAATCCCAAGGGCGACAGGTGCAGGCCATATCTGGCAAAGCATTGTGGTCTATCAATCATGTCATCCCAGGCTGACAGATACTGGATTCCCTTAAAATGGCACCAGAAGCTTAGCCAATTGTTGAGGTCAATCATTTTGTCCTTGTTCTGTGGTATAATTCTGGGTGATGGCAGGATGCTACTCAGGGCTAGGGTCATACTTGCCTGGGCTACAAGATCGAAGACCTCTTCCATGTCTTTTTTCATGTAGTCCAGGAAGGTAGGTCTCAGGTCATTCACACCAACATGGACATGGACATCATTTAAGCCAAGGAACTTATCAGCCTCCATTTTTAACTGCTTCAAAGTTTCTTTCTGTTCTACTTTATTCTGATAGTTATCACCCCTTAGATCCATGGGTACATGCTGCAATACAGAAAATGAAAACATTTTATACTCCTGACATTGCTGAGTGTGTTTGAATAGTGTATTTTTCTTGTCCTTAACTTCAATAGAATACTTATGCTCTTTAATTCTTTTATCTAATGGTCTTGTGGTCATCCCCATGTAAAAAGCACTACATCCCAAACACAAACTTATATATAGTACCCCTTGGATCTGCAATTAAATCTCCCTGGGATGGTAATACTGAATATGCGGTAAAAGGATATAAGGTCCCTCCAAAATAAACCTACATATCTGACACACCCCGCACTTTTACATTACTCTGTTTTTACCAGAAAGGGTACCTAATATAGGACTTTTGTGGTATCATTTTGTAACGTGAACTTAAAATTAAAAGTATTCTAATATACAAAATTAGGATTGTTTCCTATAACCTTTAACAAATCTTGATTCCCTTCTAATATCTTCCAGTTTTCAGAAATAATGGAACGAATAGCTTCACTGTCTACAGACATGTCTAAACAACATGCTGTGTTTTTTTTTCAAAATGTAGACCTCTTTGTATTCCATTAGTATTTGTAATAAATGGTTTAACTAAAATAGGGGGAAACCTCTTTTCTCTTTTGGATTTAATTTCCTGAGCTACTCATTGTAATTTTTCTATTTTGTAACCTCTGTGTTCAAACAAAGAGGTTATAAATTAAACTTCTTCAAATATTCTCTGTGGTTGTCATTCTGGAGGCCCTTATATATTGGCGATGAGGGATGTTCTTTTTGATAAAGTTGGGTGATTACTTCTATAATGCAGGTAAATTATTACAAAATGTATCTTTCCTATGTATGCAGGTTTCAAACATTTTACTTTCATTGTCCCAACTAATAGTGATATCCAAGAAACTCACTTTTGTATGAAAATCCCATAAGTTGAATTTTAAAAAGTCAGACTTCTGGTTCAAAAGCTGCACAAGGGATAGACAATCATCAGTCATTTCCTCTATAACCAGAAATAAATCATCCACACATTATTGTACTAAATGATCTTGCTCTATGTCAAAATGGGAGTCAAATCATGGTGTTCCCACCAACCTAAAACTACATTGAAAAAAGCTGTAGTCTATCCTGTACTTTAAATCTGCTTTCAGTACCTGCTTTCTTCACATTGTCTAAGACATACATCCTGACCTTTCATTTCAAATTGCTGAATGCATCAGGTGACAAAATTGTGTTTAGAGCATGCCTAGAGGCACCCACATTTGTGTTGAAATGTTTAGCCAGTTTTATGAGCAGACATGTAGCTGCCATGAATTGTTGTTGTTGTTGTGTCTTTCGGCTTTTCCCGGCTAGGGGTCGCCACAGTGGAACTCCGGTCTGCTAATGATTGGCAGTTGATTTTTACATGCCGGTTTGCCAGCCCTGATGCACAACCTTCAACGAAGGTACACCCATTCACACATGTCACCACGCAGAAGACGCTTTAGCTGAGAGTCGAACCGGTCAGTGTCTTACTGTGAGGCGACAACGCTACTGCAGCACCACCACTGCGGTTCATGTAGCTGCCATGAATTACCATCAGGAAATCTTTGTTAATGCAGTTGCTAAAATAATTTTGCACCAGTAATGAGGAAGACAAACGGGTTTGTATGTTGTCCCAGTGCTCTTAGGCATGAGCACAAGTTATTCATGAACACTGTTTCTTCATTGCTCATGCTCATGTATGTGGAACAGCTGTTATTCGCATACACTAACACCATCTGATCTAGGGGGATTGCAGTATTACTGTTCACTGTGGAGGTAATGTAAGGTCCTTTCCCTACTATTATGTTCAGTTGTCTACTGTAGTTTGTATGCACTGATGGAGCTAGTGCATGAGTACACATACATTAAATTTAGATTTTAGAAAATTAATTAATGAATTCATTTATTTATTTATATATTTATTTGCAGTTTGTTTTCCAAGATAGTCCATTGGGCTACAAGGAGCCCATTTTCAATGGAGTCCTGGGGAGAAAAGCTCTGGAGAAATACAAATACATAGTACAGAAAAAGCACAAATCCATAATATACATTTCAATTAAATGTTAAATACATATTTTGGATAGTACAAATTCATATCACACAATTCAAGTAAATATTTCATAATACAGAAATAAAAAAAAGAGATTTTTCATTAGCAAAATTACATCAGGTAAATTCAATAAGTAGTATTTTTTTTAAGGCAAATACAATGAGGTAATTTTTTTAGTTGTTGGTTGAATACATCCCAAGGGATGTAGAACTTTAGGAGTTAGTGACAGACAACAAATAAGTTTGGAAAGGTAGGAAGAAAGTGTGGTTAGATTTAGGTTGTGAAGTAAGGTGTGATTGCAGTGAGGTTTTAAACAAGGAGACACTGCTGGTGGTGCAGATAGGAGAAGGGAGACAGTTCCATAGGCATGCAAGAGAGAAGGCCATCAAGTGATTCCCAGCAGGACGTGTTGGTTTATGCAATTTAATTAGGTTTTGGGAATTGGATCCTAGGAGCCTATCTGGCTTATGCATTTCAAATGTATTTGCTAGGCAGGGGCAGAATGAGTTTATGTGCTTGGATGAGCTGGGTATATGTGAGGAAGTTTGTAATTCTAGCCAACTTAGTTGGTGAAGGGAATTACAGTGGTGGAAAGAGGCTCTATGACCTGCTGCAAATCTGGATATTTTGTTATAACAAGATGAGAGTTTTGTTTTGATGGAAGATTGTAGGCTGGTTAGGATAGACGCACCATATAAAAGGGATGGGATGAGGTATGTATTAGCTAATGTAATCCTGGTGGTGGGAGAGATAAAGCGACTATGGCAGTAAAGCATACTTAATTTTCTATGTTTTTTTTTATATTTGCTTGTAGATGCTTGTCAAATTTTAGTTGATCATCGATGATAATTCCTAGTAATTTTGTGACAGAGACTAGTTCTAGGGGGATAATATTTTTGCTGGCAATTATTAAGTATTCCAACCAGCCTGTTCAGAGAGCAATAAAGGTAGTCCTTCAATACAAGCAGTGAAAAATCAGCTGGACAACATCCAAAATATGAAAGTAGATTTATTCTAACACGTATCACAACAGCACGAAACAATAGTTAAAAACGGACTAAGCGCTTTCATCTCCCTACGGAGACTTCTTCAGAGACAATTAATTTAACAAGTACTTCTCTTATATATACTTGTCCAATAGTGGGCTGGCATAAAAATTAGTTAATTGATTAATTTAACCATTCTAAAATGAACAACCTATTAAATGTATACACACCAATTTTACCATAGATGAAACGTGATTCTATAACAAGGTGTTGCTCTTGAAAAATGATAGCAGTACTGATATATAGAAATGAATGAAATAAAATAAAATAAAAGTGGACCATTTTATCTAAAAATACTTACAAAGATGCTGATTAGATTCATAATTGTTTATGTATAAATATAAAATATATAAAAATATATAAAATATATGTAATATGGTTTATGTAAAATATATAATATATAATTTATATTAATAAATAAATATACATAGTACTAAATATTTTTGTGTAAAAAATTGTTTTAAAAATATATAAACAGTATAATGCATAAATACATAAATACAAGTGTGAATATATACACCCATTCCCCATCCTTCCACTTGTTTTGAAATTCATTACATATATATATATATATATATATATATATATACACAAAAAATTATGAAGTAATGTTTGTCTAGGGAAGAGGTTTAGGATGCATTGACTAACATAAGTTTTATTTTTGGTTGCATTAAGGGCTAGATGGTTGTCTAGCATCCACTGTTCAGTGGAAGAGAAGGCAGTTTGTGTTAGAGTATTAAGAGTTGTGATGGAAGTGGAGGAACAGATTATAGTAGAATCATTGGCATATTGGATGAAACTGGAGTATGGAATGGCTTGGAAGAAATCATTTATGAATATGTTGAATAATAGGGGGCCTGAAATGGAACCTAGGGGGATGCCTGTGGATGTATTAAGGAAGGGTGAGGTAGCTTTTTTCCATTTAAATGATTGTTGCCTGTTTGTGAAATAGCTTGAGAATCACTGGGTAGAGGAAGGGGATAGGTTAAGTTTAGAGAGTTTGGTAAGAATGAGGTTGTGGGAAATAGTGTCAAATGCCTTAGAGAGGTCAAGGAAAATAGGGGATATGAAGTGGCCAGAGTCGCTGGCTTTGTTGATTGTTTCTAGGAAGGAGGGGAGGGCAGTGGAGGTACTATGACCTGGTCTAAAGCCATGTTGTGTGTGGGTAAGAAGCTGATTATTGATGAGGTAGGTTAAGAGTTGTCGGTGTACACACTTCTTAAGTAGCTTAGAAATAGTGGCTAGAATGGCAATATGGCAAAAATTTGGGATGTCATTATTATTGCCACCTTTATGAAGAGGAATAATAAAGGCTTTCTTCCTGAGCTGGGGGACCTGGATTTCTGAGATAGACTGATTAATAAGTATGCTGATAGGGAGAGCAATGGCTTCTGTGGCTACTTTTAGGTAGTGGGAGGGAATTTCATCAGGGGCACTGGAACCAGGTTTTAATTTTAGAAAAAGGTTTTATGAATATAGAGATGGGATTGATAGAGAAATGTGAAGGTTGGGGGCAAGGGATGCTAGGGGAGGAAGGGATGGGTGCATGCTGAGGAGGAGGTGTAGAGGTGTTGGTGAAGGACAATGTTAGCTTGCTAATGGACTCTATGAAGAAAGAGTTAAATTGGGTGGCTAAGTCCATGTCAGAGGCATCTGGGTCGGGGCAAGGGTTTTCTTTTTTTCCTGGGTTGAGGAGAGATGAGATTCCTTTCCAAAATGATTTGGGATTGGTGGTGTGGATGGTTTGGAGAGAGGAGAAATAGGCTTTGCGGTTTGAGGTAATACATTTTTTTGACTTTATTTTGTAGTGTTTTATATTTGTTTAGGGCAATAGTGGTTATATTTTTATGGTAATGTGTCCAGGCTTTGTCACAGAGTTATATAGTAGCTAAGGTATTTTTGGTTACCTAGGGTACAGGGTTAGTTTTTATATGTTTTGTTTTTATAGGGGTAAAGGAGTTGAGCAGGTTTGTGAAAGTACAGTTAAAGTAGGAGAGAGCATTATTATTGTCTTTAATGGGTTCCAGTTTGTGCTTTTTAGTGAATTTGAGAAGATTTCATAATTGAAGTTCTTTAGGCAATGATTGGAAATATAGGTGTGCGTTAGTTATATGGAAGAGGGGAGACAGTGGGAAAAAGTGGGGAAGTGGTCAGCTAGTGGGTCAGGGAGAATACCACTATCAGAGAAATAGTGAGGATGGGATACTAGAATCCAGTCTATTGTACTTCCAGTAATGGAGTTCTTGGAAGGCCTGATAGTGGAATTGATTAGTTGTGTAAAGTTATGCAAGTTAATATTGAGTGAGTTAGTGGGAGATTGGATTGTGGCCCAGTTTATGTTCACATCCCCCAGTATTATGGTTTTGTGAGTAATGTTGGTAGAGATCCAGTAGAGAATATCTTCAAGGGATGAGATATTGTCTCCAGGGGGAATATAGAGGGAGAGAACAAATATGAGTTTATGCTTGTTTAGGTGGAGTAGGGCTGGTATATTTCTGCCTTGCCAAATTTTGGAAAGGGTTTGGTATAGGGGGTGACTAAGAGGTATGCCAAGTAAAGGAGTGCTACACCACACTTTTTTGTGTTCTGTCATTTCTTAACATGCGGTAGTTGGGAGGAGTTATTTCAGAATCTTGTATGTGGGGCTTAAGCCAGGTTTCTGTGATGGAGAGAATATCGGGCTGGTTATGTAGAAGCCAGGCATGAAGGTTTGGAATTTTGTTACATAGGTTCTGAGCATTTAGAGCTGAGAAGTGGAGGTGTTTGCCTGTTGCTTGGGGGGTGGGTTTGGGGGGTTGGATTCAGTGAGGTAGAGGGGCCTGGGTTTGGGTGGATGTCCCTAGAGAGAAGACTAGAGATAAGATAATGGGTGAGGTATTTGGTTTGTTTGGGGTGTAGTATACAGGTAGAGAGTTTTGTGGACATTAGACTAGTGTAGTTGGGAAAAGTGTTTTTAGAGTTAGGTAGGATTCTATAGGGTAAGAGCATGTTAGTGTTGATGGGGTAGAGACTGGGAGATATATAAGTAACAGCAGATGTGTACTTTGTAGAGGATGGGGTAGTGGTGTGAAATGGGGGAGTGGTTTGCATTAGTAGGTTGGGTGATATAGTTTAGGCAAGTTAAGGTAATTTGAAGTATTATTTGAGTAAGTAGGGATAGAGGTTTGAGGGTCATGATGTTGATTGAGTAGAAGTAAGGAGTGAGTTAAGTTGGGAAGTTACTTTGAATAAGATATTTATGGTTTATGTTAATTGTTTGGTAGTTTATTAGGATAAGTCATGTTTGGCAGTAAACTCTGAAGGGTAGGCTTATTTTACTGGGTGAACCATGGGAGGTGATTTTGGGGCTATGATGGGTAGTTTGGATTGAACAGTGGAAGTGGTGGGAGTGGCTAGCTAAGTGTAGGGGTATTGGGGTGGGTGGGATTTGTGGGTAGGGTAGGGGATCAGAGTCAGCCGGCAGGGCAAACAAAGCAGGTGGAGCCAAGGGAAGGAAGAATGAATCAAGGTAAAAAAAAAAATCAGTGGAGTGGAAGGTAAGTTCAGAGGAAAGTATGTAAGGGGATAAGGAACGTTCTAGCAGTAGTATAGGGAAAGGGTTCGAGTGGTTCAGAGAGGTAAAGATGGCACCATAGGGAGGGAGGCAAAGTTAAAGAGTCTGGAGGAGGGGTTGAAAAGAAAAGAAAGTGAAAAAAACTGGGGGACAGGCTGGAGACAGACTGGAGATGGATATCACAGTGGCCTAGCTGGTTGGAACCAGTACTGACAGGGTCAGGTCAGCAGTGTGAAATTAAATGGTTTAGAAGACTGACATTGTTGTTCGGGCATGCTATGTCGATTAACACTTCAGATTTCTATACTGATTTGGCTGATTGGTAAGCTGCATTGTGCAGCTGTTACAAACTTAGGTTCACATAGAAGTAATATAATATCAATCTAAAGACCATTACAAGCATAGCCGAGAAATCATATTAGAAATTTCCCTCCATCCTCAAGTGGGACAACACAATACAGACTGGGGAAAAATTTGAGGCTGCCTATTCAGTTATCTCAGTTTTCCTTGAAGGTGGCAAGGGTGGTAATCTGCTTGACATGTAGTCATAGTCTTTTTTTTTTTTTGCAGAGGTGAGCATATATTGCAATATGAATCTAAACCAGAATATGAATCTATCTGGCAAAATTTATTTTTGATCAGTTGACAGTGGTTCTGGTCCTTTAACCAGGTATTTGAAAATCCATTTGTTCAGCAAAGAAATAAAAAGTCAAGGAAGTTGGGATCTTTCATTTTGCAGAATGACAGACTTAGGTCACCCTGGAATAGTTTGTAAGAGACTAATTACATTGAGACGGCCATCAGTCTCTCCAAATAACTGATGGCCTTTTGGCCACTGATCAGTAAGGAATTTCTGAGGTCTTTCAATTTGAGTGATAATTTTAGGCAGACATACACCAAACTGTGCAGTATATTCAGTTATTGGTACAGTAAGAGAGGATTAAAGCAAAATTAAAAGACTTTTTTTTATCTAGAAAGGATGCTTTGGAAGGATAGGAGTTCTGAACTACTACTGAGACATGATAGTCAAAATATAAGGAATTATCAACATGAACTGCCTGAATCGGATGCCAGTCCCTTCTCCATAAAGTAAACCTTTATAAATCATGGCTATTGGTGGCCTTCTTCATTTGTACTGGAGCACAATGTATGAGTATGGCCCATTGCTTCTGTGTACATACCAACATGACCTAGCAGTCACTACGTACTTGAACATTTCATAAAGCAAGGTGCCTGTGTGTTACACCTGACCAAGTACCTAGCAGTCACTATATACTTGAACATTTCATAAAGCAAGGTGCCTCTCCACAGGCCAGGCATGAACTTAGTGCAGTGGTACTTACAGCATTGGTGGAAGTATGAGACATTCAGTGCACAACAACAATAGCATGACAGTGCACGTCTCAATCCTCATGCACCCTTTATGTCTCTATTCCATCAAACACATGAGAGATGCTCCAGTGGTGAAGATGATGCTGATATGGTTGTTTTAATTCATGGTTTTACAGTGTGTGGCTGGGAGCTTGGCATGGACTGCAGGTGTGCCTATGAGTCACTGAGGGAATCCCAATACTATTTATAAACCACACACTCAGCATCCCAGAGAAGAGCAGCAAATTCAAGCTGTATATGGTGTTGAACTCCATAGATCAATGTTAATTATGTGTAGTGTGAAAAGTGATGTGATATACTGCATGAATATATCCTTTCATCTGCCTTAAGTTATTTTCAATTTCATCCTTGAATAACACTATTGTCGAACAAAACCATATCAGAAATGAACGCTCGTACTTAATGTAATGCCTTTGCTGATTCACATTAGTGACTGAAAGCTGTGCAATATTTTTTTCATTCCATTTGTAGTACAACAAGTGGCATTAGCATTGCACATAATTTTTTTGGAGTTTCAGCTACATTTTAAGAAGTCTTTCTTATGTTATATTTACAGTCATGCAGCTACAGCAGTAGCCTGTAGTATGATTCATAGGATGGGTACTAGAAAAAAGATAAAATAATTGAAATGGTATGCAAGACCCTCTCACTCTTAACATTGATAAACCAGAATTATGGAGTGTCTTTAAGCAATGTAAAATTCTGCCTTCACCTTTGCCTTGATGTTTTCATTGCAACAAAGCATGGATTTACAGACTTCTGTTTTGTTAGCAAGAGAAATTATAAGTATGATATAATTAAGTCTTATACGATCAAATCCACACATTTAAAATATGGGTTTTAATTTTGAATTTATAAAAAAAACAAGGACTCTCAGTAAGCAATTGGAAAGCAAGGACTGGGTAGAAATAATAATATCTTCTGCAGTCTCTCTCTTTTACTTCAGCATACTCTAGTTACCTTCTGCTGTGTTTCTTAAGGAATGCAATGTATATCCAATCAGGAGTGGCCTTAAGTCAACTGGTGCCAAATCTAGGCAAAAGGGCTCCACGGCACCTCCCACCACACTACCAGGTGCCCCCATCCTGTTCTATGTATACCAAATAAATACTGGAAAAGCGCCCCTACCAGAGCGGCGCCCTATGTGGCCACCTAGTTAGCCTATGCCTAAGGCCGGCTATGTATCCAATATATCCCTTTTCAACATCCTGTATTAAGATAAATGCTACCATAAATTGTGCTAATTCTTCTTTGTATGTATTCATTTATTTTATTACATTTTTAGTAGGTATCATATTTCCCACTGAATCTGCTGTGTTCATTTGCTTGCAGAATTCCACTTAAGCTGAAGCTCAGAAGGGACATCACATCTCATTGTTCTGAATTTGCAGAAAATTACTTTAAGTCCATGGTTTTAGTATGGCTTAGAATGTACCAATTTGTTATCTGCTTTAGTTTCTATGGCACACTAAAGGATATTAGTTCTGGTAAGTGTCATTTTTGTTCTCTTGAGTAAGTCACTTTCCACATTTTGTAAAGCAATTTTCTTTGAGCAGAATTTGAAAATATTATGGCAAACGAGGTACTGTTGGGCTGCTCTTTCTAAGGATTGAACAGACAGAGCAGGCCATTTTTCATATTTTCAGCCATCCATGACAGATTTGCAAAATATCACCCTTACTGTTTGTAACAAAGAACCGAGACAGTTCTGGGTCTTTCACCATATATTCTTTTTTGACGTTTAAACTGTTTAATAACTATGCAAGAAGGTCACTTATTCATCTCTGGATTAGTCAATGTGGATATACAGGGTTGTAGGGGAATGCTAACTTACTAAATTAGATGTTGAGACAGCTTCTAGATTTTATCCAGTCAAGCATGAGCCCGTGGAAGTGACTAGACATAGAAATGAGACATTAAGTTTATTTTGATACATGCCTGCTTATGGGATATGTAAATGTATCCACCGGCACACTGATTGACAGATTCAACATAGGGAATGAGTGGACCTTGAAGTGTCTTACAGTCCATTGTGTATGGATTGCATTCTCATAGTTACAGAAGTTTAGTTTACTGCATTAATTTCAGAACCTTTGCCAAGCACTTAAAGTTCTTCTTTGTAAGACTAACACAGTCAAGAATGAACACTTGCTAGGGCCTGAGCCTCATGTACTGGGGCAGTGTTGGCACCTCCCATTCCACTGCCATAATCAGTAGCCTCAAGTATATGTTAGAGGGTGTCAGGAGCTGTAGTGAGGTGAGTGGGCAGGAGTGTAACTTTGCCTGTTTATTTGTTCACCCAGGGAGGGAATAGAGCAGAGACGTAAGCCATGCTATTGGGATAGTGTTAGTGACAGAAATTGCAAAATAATTTATTGGGATGGGAGCAGCTCATAGTTACTTTCTAAGAATGCCTTTCTTGCAAGACGTATCAGTTGTCTATAATAACTCAATTTTTATATCAGCCATGGCAGGACAGTATGCTTGGGGATATTATTTCTGCTCATGGCAAGAGAGAGAGAGAAAGATGGGGCACATAAGAAATATAGAGTGGCATCACTGTTTAGAGCTGCTGCTGCTGATATGGACCTCATTCCTAGAATGGAAGAAGTATTTGGCAGTAGTAGGTCAAATTTTATTGTTAGATAAACAAGGGAAACCAGTGCCCTCACTGCCAGAAAAACCTGTCTAGCAGGATGTATAGCAAAGGAGATGTGAGTGACCTACATGAAATATAATATTAGACAGTAGGCAGAATTCTAGCAATTCACCATCTGATACTACATTTCATTTACAGTTTTCAGATCTTCTGGCAGGATGCTCCAGACTGAGTCCTGAGTAAAGAGCAACCCTACCATGGGGACTGAAACAAAGACATGACTGTACTTATTCTGATGTCCTTTGTTGAGACTACTAAGAAGACATATATTAAAGATTTTAAGGTCACAAACGAATTCCCTAAAAGTAGGGGTGGAAACCTGGGTATGATACTGGAGGAATGGAGTGTGGAATCTCTACATGATAAGTGGAAGAAGGGGAACAGTTGTGCTTCTTCTAGGATACTCTTGGCCACAGATATCAACTGTATACAACTGATAGACAAGACAGATCTAACCAAGGGCTTGAGGATAAATAATATGGTGGCAGAGTGAACAACAGCAGGACAGTATGACTAAAGGCAATAGGCTGGTAATGGTTTTCAGGCCTAAATGAGCAAAGTGGCTGCAGATCTAAACTAGAACAGCTAGAATGGAGCTATGTTGTAAACCTTATAAATGGTTGAATTTTTTAACCGTCAAGACTGGTAATCACTTAGGTACTGGATAATTGTTTTGGCTTGGTCTAGGCATGATTTCTGAAGACAGGACAGAAAATGTAGTTTTCAGGAGGCAAACAGTATGAAAAATTCACTAAAAACAGACATCTGTCTTATGTTGCAGCAAAGCCTCAATCCACCCAAAATGTAAATGGACACACACACACACACACACACACACACACACACACACACACACACACACACACACACACACACACACTCAGCACCATCATCATGTATCATACCTCTCAAGTGTACAGATTTTCGCAGAATGTCCAGATTTTTGTTTCATATTTTTGGTCCATTTTTTCATAAAATTGAGGTTTTCTGGCAAATAAGTGCCAAATCATTAAAGACTGAAGTTAGAAAATAATGGAAGACATTTGAGTTTCAGACTTCATACCCTTCAGAAAATTCATGCTAATGTAAAACCTGTTGTTCTATCAACTTTCTAAGTTTGTAAGAGCAATATTTAAGAACTGTCTCTATTTCTGGGCCTTTGTCCCACTTTTATTTATGTGTTTATTCAGATTTCTTGCTCTAAGAGGTTGAGAGGTATGATCATGTTTAATATAATCAACAATGTGGTTACTCCACCTTACGGTGCACCTTTTGTGCAGCACAGCCTCCATTCTTGCAATGATATGGTTTTCACAGAACTGTCCATTAGACAGCTACCCTTCTCATACAGTTTTACTTTGGACTAGTACTCTAGTCACATTTTGCTTAAGATATAATTACTTTTATAACTACTTTTATAATTCATTGTGACCCTTAAAATATACTGTGCTTCTTAGTTCTTATCTGAGACCCTTCTTTTGAATGTTGAACCTTTGCTTTTAAAACTCAGAATTTCAACCTTCTTACTTTAAATGTATTTATTTGATTATTTATGTGTCCATTCTTTATAGGTTCATAGTAATTACTGGGCATGTGGTCCAGAAGACCATTAATGAGCCCAGATTAATATCCAAATTTCCCCAGGACACTGGTTAAGTGACTTGCTCAATGTCACACAGAAGGCAAGTTGAGGCTGAGGGAAACAAATGCTGAACTACAGGAAGCAGCTCATTAACAACTCATAACATTAATCCATTGTGATAACTGCTAATTCATTCATTCGATTTGCTAGTCTGGATAAGGGACTATTACATGAAAGGCTTATTTTAGTCACTTGCCTAGAGATCATCATTTATTTTTTTATTTATGTGCTTTTGTTTGTCAGCAAAGTTGGACTCGGTTGAAACCCCCTTTTCAGTGGAAGCCCAAGGTGAAAAGCTTTAAACAAACAACAGTCAGTATATAGTACATAGAATACCATGATTACACTCCAACAACAGGAAATAGACAAGTTTGTTAAGCACCACTAAAAGCTGTTAAGTTCAGTTTGGTTGTTGCACTAGCGATGAACAAGGGACAGTGGCAGGTGGCAGAGAGCAGCAGCAGAAGGTAAAAACAACTTTAAAAGCTGTTGGATACTTTTCTCTGCAACACTTTTAAACAAAAAAAATGTGACAGAACAAAATATCTTTCAAGCTTGTTATTCAGGGGGACACATCAGCTACGCCTGCTGTCTGACAGTGCTAAGTGTTTTATCGGCTTTCAAAAGTTTTGAAACTTGATAAAACACTTCATGCTTCTACACTTTTTTTCATTTTTTGTTTTTTTTCTGCAACTGGTAGTACATTTAACAGATAAAATGTCATGCACTATGATTAACTAATGTGTAAATAAATAAAAAATATGGATTGTTACCATTCATAACCCTTTATTATGTTTTCTCGGTATAAATGCCAAGATTCACCTCTCAGAAGAATTTCTTGGCATTTATATCTCAAACACATAAGTTAGTTATAATCAGAGACCCACCCTAATCTTCCAAAAGTATGCAGCTGAACAAATATAAGTATTATATAAAATAGTATATAGTAACAGACATGGGCATAGCTGAACATTGCATAAAGCTTTTTCAAAAGGGAATAGATGACTGTGTAAGTTAATAAGCATAATGGAATATTGGATCAGAGTAGGGGATATTATAGTAACAATTACAGGAGATGTATCAGAGTCTAACATATATATATATATATATATATATATATATATATATATATATATATATATACATGTATATGCTCTTAATGTTAATGGATACATGTATATGCTCTTAATGTTAATGGAAGTAGAGCATTTCACTGCATTTAGCCATTTCAGATTGTATCACTGAGCCAGAAAACAAATGCCAGACAAGTAGGGGCAGGATCAGTACTTGGGCAAGTTATTGTGGCGACCATAAAATGCCTAGCTATATACACATTTAAACAGAGCCACTTAAAAGTGGTAAACTGAAGATTACAGGAAGGACTGTTCTGACTTCTCACTTCTCAGTTTTTATATTTTCCTTCAAGTCCTGATGACCTCTAACTTACATATGAAAAACAGTAGGTGCACAGTTGCTTTGAAAGCTACTTACAGATGTAGAATACAAATTTCATAGTTTAGTTCTAGCAAAGTACTTTGATTTCAATAAGCAAATATGAAGAACTGTTTTTTTGTTGTTGTTGTTAGTTTTGCTGTGTGTGCTAATTTACTGCTATTAGTTTCTGGTTCATACCTATTTATTATTTATTTATTTGACATTTGTTGACCGGGATAGTTCAACTGAGCACAAGCCATTTTTCAGCAGAGGCCCAGGGAGAAAAGCTCCACAGTAGAAGTACGCAAGAAAAATTACAAAACATAAGTAGAATACAGTAAAAAATATACAATAAAACAATTAAGCAAATGTCCATAAAGCTCCACAATACAATAAGGCAAGAAAAATTACAAGACTGAGTAAAATACAATAAAAAAAACTTTACAAAATAACAATTAAGTGAATGTCTTAACAGTATAAGTAAATAAAACAGCAACACAGACATTTAATGTGAGTAGTAGGTATAAAATTAGGCAATAACTAAACACTGGCAAAAGACACATTGGGTTTTCATCAGAGGACAATTGTACAGTTCAAAGCAGTTTGTTTAATGAGTTAGTTGTAGTAAAAGGGAAGGGTGGAATAGGGAGGATAGTGAGGGAGAAATGGATGGGTTCAATTGAGATGATCTCAGTGACAAGTCTAGGTGCTGTTAAGGTACCTTTTGAGAGTTTTCTTGAATTTATGGATGTGGGTAATATTTCTGAGGGTCATGTGAAGCTTGTTCCATGAAAGAGCAGGAAATAGCTGCAGAGATTTGGTCCTATACATTTTTTAGGTTTGTGAATCTGTAAGTGACATTGGTCTGAGCTTCTGAGGGAATCAAGGGGCTTATAGAGGGGGACAGGTGAAGAGATGCTAGGGCAGGAAGAGGGCTTATTCAACATAGAATGGATAATAAGAAGTTGCATAAATAAGAGTTGGTTGGTAAGCTCTAGCCAGCTGAGTGTCTAGAGAGTATGATGGTGGTGTGATTTAGAAGGCAGATTAGCTGCAAATTTAGCAACTTTGTTGCAGGTGGTTTCAAGTTTGGAAAGTAGTGAGGACTGTAAGTTGGGTAAGATTTAGGAGCTGTAGAACAGATTAGGGAGAAGGTATGCTTGGGCAAGTCAAGTCCTGGAGTTTGGTGTGAAGAACCTTTTGTTTCTAAACAGTAGGCCAAGCTTTTAGTGAGTTTTCTTGATATAGCGAAGTACATGAAGGTCAAATTTAAATTGATCATCTATTATTGCTCCAATGAGCTTAATGTGGGTTTCAGCTATGATAGTAGTGTTGATAAGGGAAGAGATGGTGAATGAGGATTTAAGATGATAAAGGGATTTTGGAAGAAAGAGAGGAAGGTTTGTCTTTTTAGGGTTAAGTATGAGTTGGTTGTTAGTAAGCTATGTTTCAGTGAGGTTGAAAGATGTTTGTGTCAGGATTAGCAGGTTGGAGGGGTTGGTAGCAATAGAAATTATTTTGGAGTTGTCTGTGTAGTGTATGAGGGATCACTGAGGACAGGATGTGTGAATGTGGTTAGTAAAGATGTTAAAAAGGAGGGGGCCTAAAACTGAGCCTTGTGGGACACCCATTCTGATGGGGAGAAAAGGAGATAGAACAGAGAGCCATTTTATGGATTGCTGTCTGTCTGTGAGATAGCTCTTGAACCAGGAAATAGTTGATGAAGAGAGGTTGAGTTGAGAGAGTTTGGAGATGAGGATGTGGTGAGAGACAGTGCCAAAGGCTTTGGAGAGATCTAAAAAGAGGCAAGACACTAGGTTCTCATTGTCTCTAGCTAGGAAGATGGAGTTAGTAAAAGAAATGAGTGCAGCCGTGGTGCTATGGTGGAAGTGGAAGCTGTGCTGGCTAGAGGTGATCAGGTTTTCTTGAGTGAGATAATTCAAGATTTCTTTATGAACACAGTGCTCAAGAATTTTGTAGAGGGGAGAGTGTATGGTAATAGGTCAATAATTACAGGGTTCTACAGAATTTCCAACTTTGTGGATAGGTATGATATGGAATTTTTCCAGAGAGTAGGGACAGTGGATTCACTGATTGAATGGTTTATGAGGATGGAGACAGGATGTACTATGGAGTTAGCAGCAGTCTTTAGGAAGAGATATGGCAGGTTGTCAACTGATGGGGAACATTGTTTAAGTCTGAGTAGAATTTTTTAATGTAGCTGATTGGCATGGGATTTAGTGAGAATGGGCTCTTTTGCAGTAGGGGGTGGTGGGCAGTGTGGGATTGTTTGGGTGGGCATTTTGCATAAGTTTGCTAATGGTATCTGTGATCTATGAATTGAAAATGGATGTAGTTTCTTGGGGTGTGTTACTGGGACAGGGGTTGGGAGTTGAGGGATTCTCTGGGTGGCAAATTTGTTTGACAATATTCCATATTTTTTTAGGGTTTCTGGGTTCTATTGTTAGGGATGAGAGGTAGAAGTTCTTTTACTCAATGTTTATGTGCTTTTTGGTTAGCTTTTGAAGTTACCTATATTTTTGGCAGTGTGTGGGAGATTTGTTCTTAGTCCAGAGTTTCCAGACGGAATCTCTGTTTAGGATAAGAGACTGAGTAGAGTTGTTGAGCCAAGGGGAACACCATGATTTGATTTTGACAGTTCTGGGAGGGGCAAAGGAGTTCAATGCATTTTGGAAGATGGAGTTGAACTGAAGAACAGGTTCATCCAGAGATAAGGATGACAGGAAGGACCAGTTTATAGCAATGACAGAACTATTGAAAGTATCAGGGTTGAAGTTGGTTAGCTTTCAGCATTCTTTAAATTTATGAGGTCTGAACAGGTGGAGGGAGAGTCGTTGGATGTGTATAGGGGAGTGGTCACTAAGTGAATCTGGTTGGGACTCAGAGTAGCGACAGAGGTTAGGCTTGGAGACAAGAATCTAGTCCAGGATAGAGCTGGTGTTTGTGGGTTTATGAAGAAAAGTGGGGAAAGAGATAATTTGGGTCTAGCCATATAGGTTTATGCTGGTGGGGTGAGTTAGAGATGAGGGGGAGACAATTGATTTTAACATCACCTAGTATTATCATTTCATTAGGTATATTGTTGGACATCCAATGGAGGATTTGTTCTAGTAAGGGTATGTTCTCTCCAGGGGGTATGTAGATGGTGACTCTGTTTAGGGTTTTAGAGTTACTGAGTTCTCAGCTGGCAATAGTAAGTTCAGCTGGGTGAAAGGAGGGGGGACAGTTAGGTAGAGGGATAAAGTTAGGTTAGAGTACATAATGGCAACACCTCCACCTTTTTGTGTGTTCTGTCAAGACATAGAATGTTGTAGCTGGTGGCAGAAATTCTTTGTCAGAGTTATGTGGCTTCAGCCATGTTTTAGAGAGAGTAACTATGTTGGGGGAGTATTGGGCTATCCAGGAGTGGAATTCAATTATCTTGTTAAGAATGCTATGGATGTTTATCGAATAAAAAGAAAGATGTTTGGGACTCGGGTTAAGTAATTGCTGGAGAATTTGTGATGAATCGGTAGAAGCTGATGAGTTAAAGTGTGGGCCACGGTTAGGGTGAATCACCTGAGAGTTGTAGGATGTTGTGAGGATGGAGGAGAAATTATATAAAGGGGTAGGGTGAGAGAAATTTCTGTTTGATTTTGTACAGTGAGGAGAACCTTGGAGGCAATTTAATTTTGAGGACAGTAAATTCAGCACTGAAGAAAAGTGTGGATAAAATGGGAGAGGAATAGTGACAATTGGTGTTAATTTTGTTGTGAGGGGAGGTAGGAGTGTTGGGATGTTGGTTTAACTGGCCATGGTAGGAGGTGAGGTTGGATAAGAGTAGAAGAAGAAAGGAAGAGAAGAGAGGGAGGAACATATTGGAGGGTAAGGAGTATGTGAAACTGGGGTAATAGTTTGATAGAGGAAAGGTATGTGTATTAGTAAGATAGAGGAGGGGGATGGAAGTAGTGAGTAAAGGTGGGTGGTGTGAGGTATAGAGGGTAGAGAGGTGGGAGGTTAAATTAAAAGTGGGAGGATCTGATTGGTTGAGGTTGACAGAAAGTAGGAGCCCAGAGGGGGTGGAGTAGAGATGGTTAACTATAAAGGTAGTTGATGTGGGGGTGGTTGGGAATGGGGGTAGGGTAGAGGAACAGAGTGAGCCCAAGTGTAGTGAGGGCAAACAGAGTAGGTTGTACCAGCGACATTGATCATCACAAAAAACAATCTCTTAGGAGGAGAACAAATAAAAAGTAGCACAAGGTAAGACCCTAAAGTAAGTAAAATGAGTTGGAAGTGATTGGAGGTGTGGGAGGGGGTAAGAAACTGCAAAGGAAAAATAAAGGTTACACATTGCAAGACTGATAGATTAAGCAAGAGCACAATTTGAACAGAATATAGCTGGGTTAAGCTGAGTAAATAATGACAGGACCTTAGGGGGAAAGAAGAGTTGGGATGTGAGTCTTGGTATAGTAGTCTCTTGCAGAATATTTCCAAGTGCAGTAAACATGAGACAGAAATAACAAAAGTGCAGGAAAAATTAGAATATGAAGTAAGGTAGTAGCAATACAATAGACTGCTTAAAACAAAATGGAGTTTGGCACATTTATCACCAACTTACATTGAAGACAGCAAAGCTATTTACAGCTGTAATTGTACAGTTCATTGTTTAGTATCTAGCAGAGCACTTTTTGAATTCAACAGATGAAACAAGACTTAGAGAATACTGTGCAGTACTGTTTGAGACTTTTAGTTAACAGACACAAGCAAATATTAATAACTATTTGTTTTTTTATTTTTGTTTAGGATTGCTTATTTATTGCTGTTAGTTTCCAGCTCATATTGTAATATCTTTAAGCAATAATTCACTTCTATGTATGAGTATTACAGGATTTACCCATGGTTGCAGTTATTTGATCATGACGGTGAAGCCAATATGATTAAACAAAGACAACCATAGGTAAATCCCTTGAAAACCACTTCCAGGAGTGAATTATCACCATTATACAATGATATTATTTAAGAAAAAATATTATTTTTCTTAAATAATATTATTGTATAATGTTACTTTAGTGTTCTTCCACTTCCTGGTCTGCATACTGATGTAGTGCACATGCATACCTTTGTCTACACGTTTGCACACCACATCAGTCCATTGCAGCATAAACAGATTAGAAGGAAGAGTAGTGTATCTCTGTCTGTATCTCATTTTCTTTTTTTCACTTCAAGAATGTTACCCATTTATGTGGTTTTGGAAATATGAAGCCTGGCCTTATTGGTGGACAAAAATCATCAGTGATTCACTGGAAAATCAAAACCTTTACATGAGATATGGCAACAATATATATGGAAATTGGGGATATTCTGTAAATGTCTGGGCAGTTTAGAAATAAGTTTACTGGCAGTATTTTTAATTGCATTGGTGGCAATCATACCTCTATACTACCTCTTCATATATCTGCCTTGTACAATATAAAGTTTTAAACTGCAAACTAGCATATTCTAGTAGAAAACCAGTTGTTTAAGAAAACTTGAGAAGCCAGACTTATTTCTATTTGGATATGCTTGATTTACAATGGGCATGTTGCGTGGATGTCCAATCAGAGTGAACACTTTCAGTATTAATGGACATTTATTATATAATGCAGTATAGCTCTCAGTGTACAGGTTTAAGCTAAAATAGTTTACAACTGTACTTGTTTTGATGTGAATTATAACTAGTATTTGAATAATTTGATCTAACTGATATTTAGAGTAACAAACTGGATCAAGTTATGCTATTTAAATGTCAGTCCTTTGCATGCTTAAAATATGTGGAATATTAAGACCAGCACTCCTTCTTGGTTGTTTTTCTGGAAAGTGGAAAATATAGGTGTGACTCAAGTGCCTATTTCTGAAAGGTATGTATCTTTCTAAGTCTATCCTTGTGTCTTGAAAAGTATTTATTTTTTTTCTTTAAGCTTGTGAAATTACATCATCTGGAAAAAGTAGCCAGCATATGTGATCCTTTGTCCCTTACTAAGGGAATTTTAAAGTATATTTAAGTGAGAACTGTTTTTTGACTAATCTTTCTTTGACATTTGCTTATTTTTATTTTAGTTACCATGGTGGTACACAAATAACAACTGACCATTTGCAAGTACTGCTTGAGTAAAATAATTTACAATGAAGAAAAAAAGAGAACAGACAGGCAGTAAGTTATACATATCACAAACAGAACAGAAAAAACAACATATAACAAAACTGTATAGTAGTAATAAGTAAATGTAGCAATCATTATGAAAGAAATGCAGATTTTGCAATTCACATTATAGTTCAGGCTTACATCATGGTTGGAATGGTGTGGGGTAATGAAAGTCAGAGGAGGGGATGGTGGGAGAGTCAGTAGTAAAGAGACTAAAGCTAAAGGTTGAGAGGCCCTTGCATGATGTGGCCTGCTGTGTGGAAAGCACAGTTTGAATTGGTGTGGAGGAATTTACATCCTAGTGATGCCTCCAGGTGTATCTGCAGTTAACTCCTACTCATGCCGCTAGGCATCAAATATTGCTGGTTCATATTTGCATCAATAATGCCCAAACCATGCTATGTACAAGGTTTTAAAATATTTCAACTTAAACCTTACACAGTTGCAAGCTCTACTGTATTAATATTTGACCTGTGTCTTGCAGGTAAATAAATATTAACTGTTGTTTTTATTATATTAGTTTATATGGATATAATTTTCTCATTTTTCTAAACCTCTCAACAACCAAGAAACACAGACAGAACTCCTTAGCCTCATGTGAAAGATTTCAACTAGATTAATAAAATGTTGCCAGTATGTGTGTAACTTGAGTGGTTGCTGAGATATTGTATGTTGTTTACAAAATATTACAAATGCAATAGTTACTGTGTTTAGTGTGACTTATAAAGTTTGGTTTAAGACCTATAATCCAAAGAATACTACCACTATAAAATAGTTTATGCTCAACATATTTCCATTTACACTTCTTTCTTAACCCCTATGATTCCAAAGAAATGAACATTTATTTGAAATGTGAAGACATAATTTGATTCTGTCAAAAGGCTTAGGCTCTGCCCACTGGAAGTTACAGTGCAAACCTCCTGTGCTCCATTGGAGTGAATGAGTTAAGGTCAACTGTAAAGGTGGAGAAAGGGGATTGTAATTTCTTTAGGTGGCTGGGGAGGCCTTCCCATATTTTAGGAGAAAGGATGGAGAAAGAGTTTGGTTTATGTAGCCTGGTTTGTGGGGGTTGGAGTGTGGGGGGTATTTGCGAGAAGCATCTGATGTTGTGGTGTATGTGTTTTATCATAGTTTAGCTTGATTCTTATCAGGTTGAGGTAAACCTTAAAAGGTGTAGCTTAGTACAGGTAAAATATAAATAAAAGGTAAACATTTGGGATCTAAGAATGGGGTATGAATGCACTGGCTAAACAGGAAGAGTGAAAGAGTTATGAGGCATTCAGGATATCAAGCTGTTGTGTGATGAAAGGACCTTTTGGACATGTTGTGAGATCTGCAAAGGAATAAGGGAGATCTACAGGTGAATAGGGAAGCTAGTGATGTTGGTGGGAATCCAAATTTGCTATGAAGGGAAAGACTAATACTACAGGGAAGCAAAAATCAAGAGTCCAGCAGACAAGATGGAGTGAGAAAGATGGGGCAGAGGACAGGAGGACATAGTTAGAGGTTGTCAGAAGAGGTGGCACAAAGTAAGGTGAAGGGAGAGAGGAGAAGATACAACCCTGAAAGGGGAAGTAAGAGGAATAAAACTAGGTAGGAAATACAGCATAAAAAATAGTGAAAACGGAGATCAGGGAGAAAGCCAGAAATCCAGATGTTGTTAAGCAGAAAGTGAAGCTCAGTCAAATGGAATAGGCAGAGGCCAAAATGGGATAAAACAATAGAGAAGTCTTACAGGCAGAGTGCAGGAGGGCTTGCAAAGTTAATAGACATGCCATATTGAGAGACACATTGGGCACAAACAGCGAAGAGTGAGAGTTTCAGAAAGAGTGGTGTTAAGGTTACACATAGGAGGTGAGAGTAAATCTGAGAACAGTGTATATTTTGGAGATTGGGATCCCAGTCACAAATGTGATTATGAGACTAGGCAAGAAATAATGCAGATACCAGACTTCTGTGAAGCCAGTCTTGGGGATTAAGTGTGATAGAGAAGAAAGAGGTAATTGGGAACATATTTTCTGAAAGTGTAATGAGATGGCAGACTTTAAAAATTCCCTGCAGACCACTGAATCAGGGAAACTTGGTGAGTAAATTGGTATAACTAAGGAAATTATTTTTTGAGCTTTAATAGAGAATTGGAATTGGCCAGACATAGTAAGATCTTGCTGGGTTTAATTCTGGTGGTTGCCAAAAACAATTACTAGGAAATGGAACTCAAAGACCAACCCAACTGTGCTAGGAGTAATAAATACAGTAACAAGTATAAGATAACTGGAAATTGGATTTTTAGAAAAGGGTAGGACCAAAAGAAAAGGGTAGGACCAAACTATGGGAGGATGTAAGTGAAGTGATCATTATCGGAGACTATTGAAGTATATTATGGTGCACGTTGGCAGCAATGATTTTTGTCAAAGGAGACAGCTGAGATGGCAGTAAGCAGGGCCAGGAAAGACACAGAAGGATGTCAGACAGCTGGACTGAATGTAACATTCTTAGAGGTACTATGTGTTCCAGTAGGCAGCACTCCTAGTAAAGAGAGGGTTATGGCATCTAGTGACTGGCTGCAGCAGTGCAGAGTATAGAGTAGATGCATGGGGGAGTCTGTTAGAGAGACTGCAGCTTTGCAAGGAACAGGCTCCATCTTAGTTGTGAAGGGATATACTGCTAGGTGCTGGTTTAGAAAGGCATATTGCAATAATTGTACCTGGAAGGGGAAAGGAAGTGTGTCACAAGTTAAACAGGTGGGTAATCTTTATGCTGTATGCAGAAGATAAAACAAGATGCACATAGCAAAGGAACAAGCAATGGTGACTTATAACATGCCTGGGTAATCTTACAGAGCATTGCATGGACTGTGGGTAGGAAGATGGGGGAACCACAAGCAGCAACAGATGAGAGGGAAGATCTTTGCAGGTATAACAGAACATGGACCTCTTACAATGAGATGTAAGAAATGGAGGTGCCTGGGTATAAGAATGACAGACAACAGCAACTTGGAGTGGAGTAGCAATTTACATAAGTGAATATACCAATGTGAAGTAAGAGTGGAGGAAGAGCATAAAGACAAGAATGGATAAATGAGGAGCCAGGACCAGAACTTAAGTTAGGCACTCTTAGTTATAATATAATATAATATAATATGTCAATGGCAAGTTAGCTTAAATGGAGAAAGGTTCTTGCAGTGGTTCAAGCCTCCTCTTTAATATCCAACACATTTTTGAAGTTGCTTCTCAAGTTAATGTACTTCCCTCATTTTACTAAACATGTATAACTTTTTTGCACAGCTTCATAGTTTGAATTAATGCTTTTTGCCCTGTTAATCTGTATATTCAACTTTTGATTGACCTATCATAATATGAGAAAGTCCCAGTTTGACTCATATATCATAATAACAATATAACAATAATTCTAAGACTCATATAAGTGCATGGCACCAATGAAATAAAGCAAATGTCATCAGATTAAATTTTTGACAGAACAAAACAAAAGTGCTTGCTGAAATTCATAAAAAAGCCTTTCTGGGGGGAATTCAATAAAGTCTACATGGAGTGATTTTCCATGTAGGCAGAGTGGCATGGAGCTAACACAAAATTAAGCAGCCGTGCCATCAGTAAACAGAGTAGAGGGGCATGTATGAGTGTGTAAATATGGATGTGTCTATGACATGCAAATCACCTCATAAGCAGGTGGACTCCATGGAAATGAGGTTGTTTTGAGATCCAGAAAGCAGATAGGTATTTGTGCATAATCCATGTTGGTGTTAGAAGTGTACACAGAAAATTCCATGTACAGAAATGTAAAAATTTAACTGGGGCTGTAACAGCCCAATTAGAAGATTAGAAACATATTACTAGGCACAGATATATGGAAAATTATGCCCTATGTGTCCAAAAACTAATGCAAAGTAATATAAAATAATGGGTTTTTTTTAGTATCCATATTAGGTTTGATCAGCGCACAGTGGCACGCAAACATGCTGTTATGCAAAAAAAAAAAATTAGAAATCTTAAAAAGTAAAAAAAATGACATAAGTGAGAATAATGCATTATAGGGCCATGGGTGCAGTATGTACAATGGCAGATATCTGTCGTTGCTAAGGAGGCAGGCCCTGGAATAGTGAAGTATCCAGGTTATGCACAATGAAATGTATGCAAATGAGCTGGGGTTACTGAATAGCAAAAATGGGGCACTGTGTCTGCAGATAAAACCCGTGTAGACCCAGAACCATGTTAGCATCTGTAGAACAGCTTGCTGACATGAAAAGGTGGTGTATCACTATATATTTAAGCAGAATGGAGCTCTGCAGTGCCCGTTTGCATGGTGCGCTTCTTAGCTAAGCAAGAGGGTGTGTCCAGTGCTGATAAGCTTTGTTTAGCTGCAGGGAACATGTTTTATCTGGTTTAAGCTCTGCTGAGAGTGCCCATGCATGGGGATGTGTCCAGACTGCTGAGCAGTGTTACAGCAGCACTGCGGGTTTGCACACTGTGCTGCAGTCCTTAGCAGGGAAGGCATTTAAAAAAAAAAAAGGAAATAGCCTGGGAAATCCCAATCATGTCTAAATTACTCAAAAGCCCAGACCACTGACACTGGGCCAATCAAACCCCTCAATGATATATCTGGCAGGTGGAATGCATCATAGTTAGCCAATCACACAGGCTGCATCTGCAGCACATGAATATAAAGTATGCATACACCCTACAATCTGATTTTTCACCCATACTCTGCACCACTGGAGTACAGAGTTGGGAATTTTAACTGACAGAATGCTAGGGGCTGCTGCTGCACTACTACATCTGTATGTGTTAGAGGCTGAGGGCAGTGCTGATGCTGCTGCTGACAATAAGCCTAGACTGAGAAGGAGAACACTGTTCAGGCCCAGGGTAACCTTCCAGGAGCTACATGAGCTGGAGATTGTAGAGTGCTACAGGGTGGACAGAAACATACTACAAGAACTCACCAAGCTTTGCCGCCCTCAACTCAGACCCAGAGTCAACAGAGGGGAACCCATCCCAGTGGAAACAAAAGTATGTGTAGCCCTTAGGATACTAGCTACAGATACTTTTCAAAAAAACAACTGGGGACATAATGGGGGTCTCACAGGCATCTGCATCGAGGGTACGGGTCTCTTCCACCATGTATCACACCTGAGGTACTGGGAGCCATAGACTGCACTCATGTACACATCAAATCACCACCCGGTGAGGATGGTAGAGTCTATGTCAACCACAAGGGGTATCACTCCATCAACTGCCAGGTCATGTGCAATTGCCAGGGCATTATGAATGTGTGTGTGCCGACAGCCCTGGCAGTTATCATGACTCCCATATCTGGCACACATCACAGGTGTACCGGATGTTTGCCAGGGGAAACATCCCATATGGCCTTCTACTGGGGGATGCTGGCTATGCACTGGAACCATAGATGATGGTACCTATCAGAAATGCACACACACCTTCAGAAGAACACCATAACGAGGTACACACACAAACTAGGAACATCATCAAATGTGTGTTTGGGCTGCTCAAGTAATGGTTCCACTGCCTCGATATATCTGGTGGAGCCCTGCAGTACTCTCCAGCCAGTGTGCACAGATGTTCACAAATGCACCATGCTACACAATACGATCCTGTGGAAAAAGCTGTGGAAGGATCATTACAGGGAAGGGACACACAGACCCCACCAGTGCCAAGGTCCTCACAGCCACACCCACAGGGGGACTCAGAGGAGGAATCCTCTGAGACTGTCCCTGTAGGCAGACATAAGCATGCCCAGACAAGAGACAATGCATAGCACATGCACTGACAACCTAAGGTCCTAGGGATTGACACCTCACTCCAACTCACATACACAGTAAAATGATGGCTGAGTACTGCGTGCATTAGACAGAGTCAATCCTAAAATACTGTTATCTCAACTGCTGCATTCATAAGGTAAGTCACTCTTCTGTACAACAAATGTATGGGGTACTAGACTATGATAGCATATGTGTGGACCTGCTGCATACAGACAGGTATTTATATGTATCTGTCTCTCCCTTTCCCCTTAGACATGATTACCCTTATCTATCAGTATGAAGCACACACACACACACACACACACACACACACACACACACACACACACACACACACACACACACACACACATACATATTAAGGGTGATAAAGGATAGTGAGGGAAACATACTCACAAGTGAGGAGACTGTGTTGAGTAGATGGAAAGAGTACTTTGAGGGGCTGATGCATGAAGAGAATGAGAGAGAGAGAAAGTTGGATGATATGGGGATAGTGAATCAGGAAGTGAAACAGATTAGCAAGGAGGAAGTAAGGACAGATATGAAGAGGATGAAAAATGGAAAGGCTGTTGGCCCAGATGACATACCAGTGGAAGCATGGAGGTGCTTAGGAGAAATGGCAGTGGAATTTTTAACCAGATTGTTTAATGACATTTTGGAAAGTCAGAGGATGCCTAAAGAGTGGAGAAAAAGTGTTTTGGTACCTATCTTTAAGAATAAGGGTGATGTGCAGAGCTGCAGTAACTACAGAGGGATAAAACTGATCAGTCACAGCTTGAAGTTATGGGAAAGAGTAGTGGAAGCTAGGTTAAGAAGGGAGGTGATGATTAGTGATCAGCAGTATGGTTTCATGCCAGGAAAGAGTACTACAGATGTAATGTTTGCTCTGAGATTGTTGTTGGAGAAATATATAAAAGGTCAGAAGGAGTTGCATTATGTCTTTGTGGACTTAGAGAAAGCATATGACAGGGTGCCTAGAAAGGAGTTGTGGTATTGTATGAAGAAGTCGGGAGTGGCAGGGAAGTATGTAAGAGTGGCACAGGATATGTATGAGGGTAGAGTGACAATGGTGAGGACTGCGGTGGGAGTTACAGATACATTTAAGGTGGAGGTGGGATTACATCAAGGATCAGCTCTGAGCTCTTTCTTATTTGCAGTGGTGATGGACAGATTGACAGATGAGATCATACAGGATCCCCCATGGGCTATGATATTTGCAAATGACATTGTGGTCTGTAGTGAGAGTAGAGACCAGGTTGAGGGGACCCTGGAGAGGTGGTGATATACTTTAGAGAGGAGAGGAATGAAGGTCAGCAGGGCTAAAACAGAATATATGTGTGTAAATGAGAGGGAGGGTAGAGGAATTGTGGGGATGCAGGAAGTAGAGTTGGAAAAGGTGGATGAGTTTAAGTACTTGGGATCAACAGTTCAGAGTAATGGTGAGTGTAGAAGAGAGGTGAAGACGAGAGTACAGGCAGGGTGGAATTTGTGGAGAAGAGTGTCAGGAGTGATTTGTGACAGATGGGTACCAGTAAGAGTGAAAGGGAAAGTCTACAAGAGGGTAGTGAGACCAGCTATGTTATATGGGTTGGAGACAGTGGCATTGACAAAAAGGCAGGAGTCAGAGCTGGATGTGCCAGAGTTAAAGATGTTAAGTTTTGCACAGGGTATGACTAGGATGGACAGGATTAGGAATCAGTATATTAGAGGGTCAGCTCAGATTGGACAGTTTGGAGACAAAGCAAGAGAGGCGAGACTGCGTTGGTTTGGACATGTGCTGAGAAGGGATGCTGGGTATATTGGGAAAAGGATGCTAAGGATGGAGCTGCCAGGTAAGAGGAAAAGAGGAAGGCCTAAGATAAGGTTTATGGATATGGTGAGAGAGGACATGCAGGCGGTTGGTGTGAAAGAGCAAGATGCAGAGGACAGGAAGAAATGGAAACAGATAATCCGCTGTGGCGACCCCTAACGGGAACAGCCAAAAGAAGATAATGATGATATATATATATATATATATATATATATATATAGGCACATAAAGGTGTAGAGTGATGTACACCAAATGTAACCTGTTGCATGGGCAGCTAGTACTGTGAGCTGTAGTGTGTAATATTAGGTAGGGCAGGGTTCTAATCTCAAATACCTTGTGTGTGTATATGTACATATTTCCCATACAGTGGTACAGACATGCCTATCAGGCCTATGTCTGTGCAATGGCCAATCATTTTATGGCCCTGTGACTAGCATCATCCACAACAGTGGCCTCCCTGTCAACAGCTGCTGATGTCATCCACCTTAGCAGCACTGGCACACACTCTTAGCACACATAAGCTCCATGGCGCACGCGATAAGTATGTAGTACTATAGTATATACTACTAGATAGGTAGGAGTTCTAATCTCAAAAAGGGCAACTCTCTGAATCGGTGTGTGTGTGTGTGTGTGTGTGTGTGTGTGTGTGTGTGTGTGTGTGTGTGTGTATGTGTGCAAATATACCCCCTTGCAGCAGTGTGTCTGTCTTGCCTATCTGTGCACAATTGTTATACATTTTCAGGCCCTGTCAACCACTCCAGTGGTATCCTATACAGGGCCTGCTGATGCCATCCACCTTAACAGTGCTGGTAGACACTCTAAGAACACATAAGCTATGTGGCACATTTGATAAGTACATAGTACTATATTATATACTACTAGATAGGCAGGGGTCCTAATTTCAAAAAGGGTAAGTGTGTGTGTGTGTGTGTGTGTGTGTGTGTGTGTGTGTGTGTGTGTGTGTGTGTGTGTGTGTGTGTGTGTGTGTGTGTGTGTGTGTGTGTGTTTATCTCCTTGCAGCAGTGTGTCTGTCTTGCCTATGTGTATGTAATGGTTATACATTGTTAGGCACTGTGAGTGCTGCTGATCCTAAATAGCCCACGTCTACCTAGTCATAAATGCTAACTTCCACCACCTATATTTGTAGGTACGGAACACCCAGGTGACCCGTATCAAGGGTATGATGCATTGTCATAGTTTATGCATACAGGTTTATGCTGTCTGCCCCCATTGCCCCTGACACACTGTTCTACACATACACACCTATGTATCCATGCACATATACAGCCATACCTTGTGGATGTCCTATTTCTGCTTTGCAACCATGCCATCCTGAGCTGCTGTACTGCCATGAAATCTCAACAGTATAGCCACTCAGACCCCTGCAACAGAAACATACAAATTTCTGAGAGGTACATGTCAGTCTGCAACACTACCACCAATCTAACATCATGCAACAAAGATACAAACACTTTGATGTGTACTCATGGCACACCTCAGCATACAGCACTTGTTATGGCATAACACAACCACACTACAACATGTCACATAATGTACTATAGTCATCCTGTGCATCAGACACATATTTGCATGTCCATGTATCGATGTTATGGATGGCAGGGATGTAGCACAGGTATCATCACATGCACAGGGTATGGTGTGGCGGTGCCAGAGGCCTAGGCTTTGCCAAACGGTTGACATCATGTTTGGGAGTCAGGAAGGTGTGCTGCTCAGCTGGGCCATGGAGAGGTGCTGTGTGTGTCTGTTGGTGATCTGCATGTGACAGTGATGTATGAGTGTACGCGCATACACAGTCAAGCCATGTACTAGCCCTACCCTTGGGTATGTTGAACAGCTGTGGACCGTACATGGCAGAATGGACAGTTCACTGTCTCTGGCCAAGAACACAGGAACTGGTTCTGCCAGGACTGGCACTGGCACCACCATGCCCAGGGTCATATGTGGTACTAGTCGCTGATGATGACTGGTGTCTGCTGGGCCCATGTTTCTTACAAGACCACCCAGGACCACATGCCCATGGCCTGCCACATCATGGTATGGACAGCATCCTCCCTTCTATAGTGTTGAAGGTACTGCCTCTATGGGAGTGTGAATGTGCATGGCCACTTAGACTCTCAGCAGATGTTGTTGCTGACCTACAGCCATGTATCTGACACCCTACTCCCACACATGTTCTAGCACAGACAAGGTGCGGTCAAGGACTGACAGTGTCTCACCCCACTGTCTGTCCACTACATCAGTGAAACTATGCATGGCATCACCAATGTGGTGGAGGGAGTTAAAGATGTCAGACCGTGATGCATCCATGATCCTGAGCATCTGTCTGGTGTTGCATTCAGAACATGTCTGTGGCTCCATGATGGACCAAATCATGCATCGGTTGACTCATGAAGTGACACCTGTGGCAGGTGGTGGATGGGCAGCAGTCCTCCTTCGAGCAACTTTGTCAATCTGCCTGTGTGGGTCCTCTCCAGCTCTCTGGCTATGGCTAGTGCCTACATTCACTGATGCCATTGTTGCCACACTATCCTGTTTGATGCCACCACATTCTGACTGTCCGATATCTGTGGCTAAAGGGGACTGGGTATGTGTGGGCATACTGACTATGTGTGGGGACAAAAGGGGAGGAACTGGGATATCAACCCATGGGACAGATTCAGCCCCTAACAACCCCATCTGTGCCTCACTATGGCCAATATCATCATCATAGTCCAATGAGACACTGACATCAGGTTGTGAGGGGGACAGACTCCAACCCCCACAGTCACCTGTGAGGAGGAAGACAAAATAAGTACATTACTACCTGCACTATTATTTATGGTGATACACACACACACACACACACACACACACACACACACACACACACACACACACACATATGAGGTGCCACAACTGCATTACACATACCACATCTCATTTCTGATCTCATGCACAACACACAAGCAGACTGCAACATATACAGATAAGACAGGTCAATTAAATGACATGCACTGCAGCTATGTCCAGTTAATGTTGCCACTACTATACACCTGTGAGATAAGCAATATGCCAGTGTATATGATACACCTACACCTAAAACACAGTACACCCGTCTTGAGCATACTATTGCCCCCTGTATAAAAGACTGCATAGACCTTCACAAAAATAAGTGAAAATATGTTACAGCTCCTGCACATACACTACTGTGATTACTGATTCAATGCAGTTGAGTTAACTCCTATGAAAATGAACATACAAGTAGTGTACTCTGGCCAAGCATATCAGTTGTGTATACAGCAAAATGGCAGACCTTAACATTCTTAGGATATATATGATCCATACAAAAACAGTATCACACTCACTGGGTACAGGACATTGGACTCCAGCCACTCCTGACATACCTATGGAAATTTGAGGGAGATGTATTGTCAGCAATACCAAATGTGACATTGTTACTGGATAATATGTGCATATATCAACAAGTACAGTAGGTACTCTGATACTGCTTATATTGCTGACATTCTGAGTATGTGTGCACAACTGTGCATTACAAACAATCCTCCCATGCAGATTGACCTGACATCCATGTACTGGTATGCAGACGCTGCCACAATGACTGATACAATATTACAGTGATGAATACAGGAGGCCTACCTGGATGTTCCTCTGCTGTGGATGCTGTGGCACCCACCTCCATGATGTATGGGGTGATGGATACTTGGGAGCTGGTGATTGATCCCAGGTTCACCAGGAATTCCTCTGTGGCTGAGAGTGGTTCTACTACTGCAGGCCCTCCATCCATGGTAGCATTGTCCCTGACCACAGCAATGGCCCTTTGCCATGCAACATTTACCATGTCTGTCATGGTGATGGACCTGCTCATAGCTTCTGTCCTGTAGCCTTACGTGGCTGACTGCTGTGATGAGGTCAGCCCACAGTGCTGCACGTTGCTCACAATTCTGGTAAGTCCTGGACAGCAGAATGTCGTGATGCAGTCTGTGTCATTACAGGATAACATCATTTTCTGCAGCTGAAAATGGTGGGTGCCTCCATCTATACATTCTTTATGAAAGGGAAGAATAGGGGAACACATCACAGGACCACATACACTGCTCTCCACTATGTACAGACCCTGCACATCCAAGTTGGCCTCCACTATCCACTGCTTCCTCCCACATCATACCCCACCATCTATCAATACCATATGTATGTGGCTATCAGCAACAGCATGGCAATACCAGTCATGTCCCTGTATAGTGTGACAAAGTGTGCTGTATGTCTCCACTCCAATCAGTGCCGTTTACTGTAGTGTGTCCTCTATAGGCAACATCCCAGTACCAGGTCAGACAGCCACTGTTTGCCAAATAGAGTGTGTGTTATTATGAGTATATGGGGAAAGTCCAGCAATATCTGTGTGCCACAATGGCAGACAACAATGCAAACATGCTGTAGTGTATCTTCCCTGTGGATATCCTACTTCTCCAGTACACAGATGTTTGTAGAATGTGTACTTGTGCCTGATATATGTGGTCCCTTTGCCAGAAACATGTGTTGTCTGGAAAACAGTTGGACAATAATTGATGGTTGTTCTTAGAATGTCACATGCCAGAACCCTCAGAAACAGTTATGCTACAGTAATATCTGCTACTGTATTCATACCCTTACTTTATAGGATCAATATGTACCCACCGTTGCTGAGGTTGGGCAATGTGTTCTTCCACTACTAATGGCTATGACCTGCAGTCTTACTGTATGAGGTTGCCAGGTATGGTAGCCATAGATGTCAGGCGATGAGATATAAATATTGACAAAACAGTATCCTAGCCAGAGTATATCAGGGACAGTCAGGGACACTGGTACAATGTCTGAACTAATCCGTTGTGATATTCACAGACTGAGAGGAACTGAATGTCAGTACATCATGTGATATGCCAGGTGTGTCCACCATTACTTACTGTCATTATGTCTAACACACAATCCAGTAGTATTTGTACAGGAGCCAACTATTGTAGGAGGGAGTGAGAGGACCACAGCTGTGATCTAAGTCACAGCAGGCAGAGTTGAAAGGCATTCCTGTAGCTGTTGGACAGCAGACTATCAGCACCATGTCATTCCCAGAGATGTACTAGAGGCCTGCTGTTGTAATCCCTATTCCCCATAACTGCATCCTCCCATCTGCGTCTCATATGGGGACTTGTATTACATACCTGGTAGACTGCTGTAAACTTTTTGTGTTAAAAATCCTAGAGAATAATGCTTCCAAAATCTGTCTTGGTAAAGCAAATTACAGACCTGTTTATCATAGGCAGCTGCTTGCCTTTTCTAGGTAATGCTCAATAATAGGTGATTGTCTTTGCACCAGTCCATGACTCAGACTTGCTAATTGCACCCAGAACAGCTGGGTTGCACTTTCATTAGCTAATGACATGGCACAACAGTGCAATATTTAAGACTTTTGTGTAGTTTCCTAGTCTTTGTGATGGACATTGCTGAGGTGTGAAGACTACAGCATTGCAGAGGGTAGGTACAAATACTGTCCACTGTTGGGATTTATGTGGTATGGCCACAGGTTTGTGAACTATTTTGGGCATTATCAAATGACTTTCTGATTATGTGGCAGTTCAGTGTTAAAAAGTGTAGGTTGAGGTCAGTAAGTGGGAAGACACATGTGAGTGTCATATGTCATACACATCAGAATATGCATCCTGCTACAGTAGCTGCTGTTCTATCAGCTGTGCATGTTTGTAGGGAAAGACTGTGGCACATGTTCCTGTTGTTTAACCTTTGGCCCCCACCCCTTTATGTATGGGTGTTGTGTTGATCCCTTGTTCTAGGGGGTTATGAGGTATGGTAGGTCTGTATCAGGTAGCTGAACATACTGCTGCATATGTTGCAAGCTGCAGCTGCTTCATTTTGCCCAGGATTCATAGTGGAGAGTGTGTACACATTGGAGGACAGCAAGCTGTATGTGTTAGTGAGGGTGCAGTCTCAGCTGTGTCATTACAGCAGATCCAGGGTACCCATAACAGTCCAGGTGAAGCATGTGCTTAAGGTACATATGTTATGTAATAGTGCCACTCGGACAGTGGAAGGAGACATATAGGTAGCCTATGCATATTTGTGCATTGTGTCCCTACCTACAGGCCTTTTATGTGCTAACATGGGTAGCAGTGAATGTAGTAGCAGCAACCTGTTTTCGTTAAAACTGCAGGACTCAGTCATTATTTGCTGTACTCACAAGCATGTAATTGAAGTGCAGCACACATTGGATTCGAACCCAGGACTGTGGATGGCAAAATGTACAGCATGCTAGGAATTTAACAGACTGAAATACTGTGTCAGTATTACAGGAGGTGTATTTGCAAGATATATGTGCATGCATACAGTTTGTTACACAGGATTTGCATTAGCATGTGTGTTTGGATGGGTATGACGTGTGACCCTGAACTGTCTGTCATGATTTTCTAACTTCAATCTGCACTGACTTGTCAGTACTTTAGTGCACAAAAAATGTTTTGTGAAAACTATGCCAAAAGTAGGAGGTACAACTCTGGACATTGTGCAACAATCTGTGCAGTTAACAGCTATATCTGCTATCCCAGGCCTCACATACATTCATCATTATTTATTTGGCTGTGTACTGGTTTGGTGTCTGCATCATAGTCCCAAGTACACTGTCAATGTTTCCATTATATGTACATGCAGTGTGCCATTGGCAATCAGGATATGTTTATGGAAACGCATATTTTACTTCTGAGCTGAGTGACCTAGAGGACTAATGCACTATGCTGTAGTTGACAGGGGCCTGGGTTTGAGACTTGGTAGGGGGTGATTATTTTGCAGATGTGTCTAACAGGGTCAGAAACACAGAAGGTGATTAATGCACATTTAAGCAGTTTTAAGTGGGTTTGCATGGCACACAACACCACTTAGCTCTGCTTAAACCCATGCTAATTATAAAAAGAAAAGAATAAAAGGGGTGATAGGAAAGTGGTGAAATGGGGGCAAGCAAGGGGAAACATATCGGAAGGAAGGTAGCAATGTGCAGGAAGGGAGTAGGAAAGGACCATAGCTCTCTATTTCTTGTACAGCAATAGCTGTACAGGTTGTAGAGAATTTGGAATTTAGAGCCTCACACCACAGAGAAAGGGCTGAGATCAACATAACTGTGTTGATTAATTCATTTAATAATTGATTGTGTCCAGTGGACATGGGTGAAAAATAGAGAGCTGTGTATGAGGAGATATTTTTTGTGGGACAGGTTCCCCTTTTTTTTATAGGTACGTGTGGGGAGGTAAATTGGGTAGGAGAGGTTGCATTTGCAAACAGACAAGACAAATAAGACAGCATACAGGGGTGGTGTGTGATACATGAGGGGGTAAATACCATGGACGGAGAGGGTGTTGTGGAATCAGAGAGTCATGTGGCCCCAGACTGCAACACTGAGACTGAGCTCCCCACCCATGGGCAGTTGACACTGCTCCTTCACTGCCTCAAAGGTGGCTGTGCTGGAGGCTTGTTGCCGGGGCCACCTTGCTCCTTGAATTTGGCCAGTCTGCCCCTATTCCAGTGCAGGTGATTTGCATAGCCATGATGCACGATCCTGTACATCATCACTGGTAGCTCTTCCTGGGTGACAACCCCCCTCCATCACTGCTCCCAGGAAGGAAATGGGCTCTGTCCCCTGAGGTGGTCCCACCCATAGGTGGTGCAGGGCCAGCAGAAGGGGTACCACTGGCTTGGGTCCTAGACATGCTGGGACCCATTGCTACAGCCAGGTGAGGTAGGGTAGGCAGATCACCAGGAACTGGCCTACCCAGTATAGTTTAGCAATGAACCTAACACTTAGTTAGTTATAACAGCATGCTAGAACATTGCAAAAACCCAGTAACATGACATTGCATGGTATATGGAACACAACAATAGGTATGATAACAGTCAGTATAGTAGCAGCATGCCAGTAACAGTTACAGCATAAGGCCAACAACATAGGTAATTCAACAAGGTATGTTAGCAAGCAACCATTGTAATACATAATAATAAAACACAAGGCCCAACATAATGTTTTGAGAAGAACATATGTTAATAGTAAACCATAAGTCATCTATAACAATAATAAGTTATGATGCAAATAAGGGGTGGGGAAAATACAGTTCATTAATACCAGTATAGGCTATATTTTTGCAACAATACTCTTTTATACTCTATAGGTCTTCCCTTTCTTTATATATACATGTGCCCTATAGCTTCTATAGCATGTACATACCTCTCAAGCTATCTAGATGGGGCAGTATAGGCCAAGCTGAAACACCTGCAGGTACACAACTACAGAGGACTATTACATGTTAGGGAGACAGATATGAATACTGTGGACTGATGTAGTGTGACTGTGCTATTGACATAAATCATGTCCATGATAGATCTGTGACAGAAGGATTAGGCAACAGTGATCACAGTCCATGACAGTGTGACACTTAAAAGACATGTATTGTGCACAATACAGAGTGTTTACAACTATTATGCCATCCTTGGCAGGCATGGAGTAGACTATCAGTAGATATTGATAGACACACCAGGCATACAGCCATACTAAGATTACACATTTTATTTATTGTATTAACTTTTATTAGTATTATACTTGTTGCCTTTATTTTCCAAGGTCTTATCACATTGCTGAGGAATGCTGTTAACACTCTGTTACATCTGAACATACAAATTAGTAATACATTCTAAGGGCTAGTGCAGCAATTTATTTACCAGTAATTCCTATGGGGAGAATATCTGTTAATACATAAGTGATTCAATAATATTTAATAGTACTTGTTACTGGACTCAAACCCTGGTCTGTGTGTGACAACATGTACATCAGACATAGCATTTATCAAACTGAGCTACTGAGCCACTGCTGCATATTGATTGACTGATATTTGCCTAGTGCTCACCTGTTAACAAAATATGACCTGGTAATAGAGGCAGATTGTTGTACAAGACTGCACTAGAAGTTGAACACACATGCATGAGATTCATGCATGACAGAGGTAGCAGGTGAACTGTACATTAGTACATAGAATGCAGGTGTACACAATATAACACTAGTGGGTGGAAATATCTGTGATGTTTATAAACCATATTGGAGTGCTGGGTTGGCTATCTGACCCATATACAGTTGCAGATGGTATACTTGCAGTCTACAGCTAACAGATAGTGCCAATATACAGGCAGACAGATTCAGTGCCAACTTTACCCATCTCTCCCTCCCAAAGGACCAATCATAATACCAGTAGATTGCCAGGTACCCAGTATTACTGTGGCACAGGTTAAAACAGCACTGTCCAAGGCCAAGAATGCAGCTTCTATTGGACCTGAAAATATCCCTGGCTGTGTTCTACATGAACTACAGAGTGAATTGGCAACTCACCTGTGTTCCCTGTTCAATCACAGCCTCACCTCAGGCTTTGTCCCTACCGAATGGTGCACTGCTACAGTCATCCCTATTCACAAAGGAGGAATGACTACAGACCCTGGGAACTATCGCCCTACTAGCCTGACAAGTCTGATATGCATAGCTATGGAATGCATCATCATGGACCTAATAAACAAGGATATAGTGAATCTCCAAACTCTGGATCCCACACAGTATGGTTTTGTGAAAGGTAGATCATTCCTGCTCAACTTAGTCAACTTCTTTGAATCAGTCATCAGAGCTGTGGATGAAGGCAAGGTGGTTCATACACCCTACCTTGATCTGGCCAAGGCCTTTGATACCATTCCCCACTCAGGAATTATAGAAAACTCACTAAGCTAGGCATCAACCCCTATATCACTAGGTGGGTTGCAAACTGGCTCACAGATAGAACCCACAGTGTGAAAGTAGCTGACTCCAAGTCAGACTGCTGATTAGTCATGAGTGGAGTCCCACAGGATTTGGTCCTGGGTCCTCTCCTATTTGGTATCTACTTCTCTGAAGTCCAGGCCAACATGAAGGGACTCTGGCTGACAAAGTTCGCAGACAATTTCAAGTTGGGAGCTATTATTAACTCCCCAAGTGATGTTGACATCCTACAGAATGGCATCACTGAGACCAACGACTGGTGTCAGAACTATGACCTTAAGCTCAATGCCAAAAAATTTGTCATCAACCCCTTGGGAAAAACCTGGTTCCCATGAATTACCACATCGATGGTAGTCCACTGAACACAGAAGGCATTATATTATATTAGATCTGGGAACACAGGTTGACAGCAACCTCTCTTCTGATCACCACATTGCCACTGTGGTCTGAAAGACCTTCTATGTGGCACATCTCATTACTAAGGGTTTTGCATCCAGGAAGAAAGAGGTCATTGTCTCCCTCTACTCTTCCCTCATTAGGCCAGTCATTGAGTACAATGCCCCATTTGGCATGTATCTCACTAGACACATGCAACAACTAAAGAGGCTGCAAAAGTACCTCACAAAGAGGATCCTAGGCCTTAAACACTTGCCCTACATGGACAGACTCAAAAAACTCCAACTATTATCTGTCTCATATTGCTTACTTAGAAGCAATCTCTGTTTGACTTACAAAGCCATGTCTGACCCAGCTCTGTTAGAAATGCTACATCTAAAGGAATCCCAATCCCTCCACACCACACACTTTAGAGACCTCAACCTCATTACCATAATCAACAGAACATACTAGAGGGACAGGTTCATAACTCAGAGACTGCCCATGCTATGGGACAGACTTCTCATACATGTCAAGCAGAGCACCTCACTGACCCTCTTCAACAGAAATCTTGATAAGTGGATGGGAAATAGAAAATTCATCCCAGGGATAACTCCAGTGGCTCTACGTGACAGAGGCACTTGGAACTAAGGTAGAGTGACACAATGCCAGGGTAATCCTATGGCTAAGATTGTAAAGGCCCCAGGGCCATTGACCTAGTATGCACCTATGACCCTAAAAAACTATACTTGCCTGCAGCAGTGTACCTCAGAACAACAATGCATATAGCTGAAATGCATTGGTTAACAAAAGACAATCCTGATATACACAATATACCTTGGGTGTTCCTATTATTGCTTCAGATCTTAGTGCAGAACAAATATCATAATGCATTATATCTTGTAGCACAGCTCTAAATCTACAGTTTAGCAGAACACTCTTTATTAGCTCACCTTCAGCCACTTAGTGGTATTCTTTGTGTATTTAGTTCACAGCAGATGTAATACTTGATTTCATGAACAACAGGCCAAAATACACACATACTGCAAAACACTGCTTTATTACAAGTGACTTCATGCAATGATTGGTATATTTTACAGTCTTTATTGCAGAACAGTTCATATAATGCAGGTTTTGCAATACATTTGTAATTACACAATTAATGCAGTAGAAACTTTATTTTCTTAACATTCTCAGGTTTCATGCATTCATCTTTATTGAACTATACCTGGCATTACTCAGTGCAGTCCAGCTCTATGACCATATTCATTGCAGTACAATTAAAACTGTATATACCTAATGACAGTTAATACACTACTCCTTCTTGCTTATATGATTATAGAATGCAAGATGCATCTATACTCACCACACTCACAGCACAACCTGGCTGGGCATCCTGTATGGGCCTTTAGGTGGCAAGCTCTCTCGACTGCAGGCACAGGGAGAGAAGCACACCATTATGCATATTTGTCTATCACACATTCAGATTAGGTATTGCTAAAACAATGCAAAAAGTACTTACAAATTTGTGGGGTATTCCCATTTCCAGCATCCAGGACCCAGGTTTCCAGAAGTCCCCTCTTCCGTCATTTCAGGTTGTCAAAATGATGATGGACTTGCTCACCTGTGCGGGGGATACCAGTAGCACTGGGGATATCACATGCCAGCTGGTCCCAGGCTTCTGACTTGTATTCTAATCATGGGAATGGTGATGCAGCAGTCAAACTTTATGGTATTTTACAAGGAGTCCAACCATGACCCTGGAGTCCAGAATGCCCCATTGTTGTGACCAGAGGTGTATACCCTCTCCAGCACCAGCCATAGCTCCTGCCAGGTTCATACTCCAACTGGTTCTGCTGTATTCCCACCTGTTGCACTTAAATAAGCCTGTTTTCCCACCCTTTACCTCCAGGGGCTATTTTTAAAAAGGTGGCACATCACTTAGCACCATGCAAACCCATTAAGCTCAGCTGCACAGTGGTTAAACTAGCAATGCTCAGGATATGCTTAGTGGTGCACAAACCAGCTTAGCTGAGCAATGCTTAAACTGGCATTGCTTAGCACTGCTCCAAGACGTTTAGCAATGCACAAACCAGCAAAGTGCTGCTAAAACATTGCTTGTTTAAACAGTGCTTGGCAAGGCTTAGCTGTGCTTAGTGGAACTTAGCTGAGCACAGCAAAGCCAGATTGGAATATACATCTCATAATTGTGTATTTGCCACCTAAATGCTTAATAACATGTCTATGCATACAGTACATACAATAATCAATCAAGGGTTTAAACATATTCTCATAATGTGTATTTGCAACATAAATGATTAATAACCTGTCTGTGTATTCATACACAATTCAGTCAAAGTTTAATAGTACGTCTCATAAATGTGTATTTACAAAATTAAATTTAATAACCTGTCTGTGTAATCATACAAAATGTAATCAGGATTTAACATAATTCTCATAATGTGTATTTACAAAATAACCTGTCTCTGTATTGGAGCCCTGCACTTGCTGCACATAAGGATGTCACTCTAACCACTTGGTTACATGGCCATGTGGAATGCTGCTATTCTTTTACATATATCTCTCCACTACGTTTAGGCACCACTGAGCACCACAGAATGCCACACAAACCCACTCAGCTATGCTTAAGCTTGACCTTTGCATTCATAATTAAATGTATCCAGTTTCAATTTTTAGAAGCCTGGCATGTGTCCATTGCCAAACATTTTATTACATATGCATACATTGATATCCAGAACTTTGACAGTGCTGGGGGTGTGTCACTCATCTCCTGGCACAGTAACAGATTCCCTACACTGATTCAATAACCATGTTACACAGCTCTCCCTCAGTAACGCACCTTCAGTAATATGCATGGCGTGCTACAGTGGGGATTCCACATACTTGGCCACAGCAACTTCTGTGTAGGCTTTACACTATGCCTACATTGGTTCTATTAAATCCCCAGGCCTGTCTTCAGTATCTAATTGCTGCTTCCTTTTTTGTCTGATTGACAGCTACTTAACTAACTTTGTGCAGTGTACCATGAATTTTGTTTGGTTATGAAGGACTGCATTGTAACTATATTTACTTAGATGATGATATGCATGTACTTGTGTTTAAATGCATTTTATAACTGAATTTTTCTCTGTCAAGTTTCCTGGGTTGTGACTAAAAAAGGACAATGAAGATTAGTTCAACTATTCTGTAAAAATAAACAGTTACAACAAACAGATATTTGTTTCTTTTTATATTAATTCAGTGATGGGAATTGTTCCTTCATTATTTATCTTGTAAATAAATGTTTTCCATGCTGTCATTAGTTATTTTTTCACTGTAGTGATATTTTTGTGTCTTATCATACTTTTTTAATGTTGTTACTTTGTGGATGTCAAAGGTTTGGTTTATGTAGTACACATATTGTACTTTGCCTCAGCAAACAGTATTGCCAAGATGAAGGTTGCACCAGTGTTTTTATAACATGTTAAATTTTCTTTCTTGGGGTTCAAACAGAATTGCAGTGCTTGGCACTAAAGGCTGCAGTAAAAATGATGCACTGAAGTACATTTCAGAGACAAATCAGCTGCATGTGCTTCATTATCAGCTAATTTGCCTGTCTTTGAATCATCATTAACTACCATGAGTACATATCATCACTTTCCTCAAGTAGTTAACACTGGCAGCCCCTTCATCACTGTGATAGCAGTACCCCCTCTCATATATTCCCCCCACACACATACACACAGTGAAATGCACACACACACACACACACACACACACACACACACACACACACACACACACACACACACACACACACACACACACACACACACACAGTTTCAATACTCTTCCTGGTTGGTGTCATCTAGAATACATCTCTGTTTTCAGTAAAGATTCCCCTCCTGCTCCTAGAGTCTCATCATTGTAGGCATTATGGTTTTGTACTTCTTATCCTGCTGTAAAGAAAAAAAAATCAGATTAGTTAATATAATGGGTTAACAGCCTTGCTGTCTGTATAAACTGAGCAGGGTTTGAATCCCTTTTCTTCTCCATGCATACTACACATTTTTAAGACATATTTAATATTTCAGTGTTTCCCTGATATATAGTCATGGCACAGAGGACTAACCACCTCACTGTGAGGGTGGAAGGTATGAAACTATTTGAGTACCTTTATGGCATGAGATAGAGTATCCCAGGTATGTTTTTCACTGACCCATGTTGCTTTTTTTAACAAGTGCCTCTAAGGCACAATATGAAGAGAATTCCAGGTGTATAGTACCCTCCTTCTGCTAAGTGCTGTTACTGTATAGTGCATTTAGTGAGTTCTCCCTGGTGGCTACTATTCTTCCCACCCTTTTTTAGTTTATCCAAGTCTTTTGGATTTCTAATACCATGACAAGAATGGATCCCATTTCTAAGTCAAAGTATGACGGAAGTTCATGAAATTAGTATTGTTTCAATCTTTGATGTCAGACAGAAGTGCTCTTCGCACACCTGCAATGTGCCCAGTAATGATTCCTACAAATTGTACAGAGTTACATGTATCAGTAACATGTCTAAATATGACTGTACATTTGTTGCTCTTGCTACTATTGGAACTGTCTGAGTATCCTTATTCCACATTACCCTTGTTTCTGCCTGCAAACCCTGGTATTTTATGACTGTGTCTCTCTGTATATAAGACGCTGTAGTCACTGAGTATAGCAATTTCAATGATCAATGCAATTTTTGTCTTCTTTTTATGGACTACTATATTTGGTTTTCTTGCATCTAATTTTTAAACTGTTGGTAATGGGTGATCACATGTGATATAAACATTGTCATTTTCTATAATGCTCAAACTTTCTATTCCTAGGATTCTGAAACATGTATTGTGCAATTGAGCAAAGGCTACTGCAGAGCTGCCAATATACGCAATATGGCCCAAGCATAATTATCTATTAACAAGCAAGAATCACACAGCCCAAGCAGCAATCAACTAAGAAACACACTCAAATGACAGGTGGAGAGTTTTTTTCTTAATTGCTGATAGGAAGGTTGCCAAGACCAGTAGCAGTCAAGCAGCATACACACACTTCAATTTGTGAACATGCATTAACTTGTGGCATTATGGGAATGTCTAATTCCCAGTAATGTTTATGTATGGTTTTATTGTTTTAAATGGGTAAGAAATGAGTGTATAGAAAAGTAAGAAAAGAGGGAAAAGCAAGCAGAGGAATATACACAAAGGCAGAGGAAATGTGAGAGTGGGAATGGAGAGGGGAATGAGGATGTACTTTTAAGAGGGGAGGCACACTTTTTTTTCTTTTCTTCCTTTTTTTGAACATGTAAGTGGGGAAAGATGTAAGAGATTGGTAGGAGACAGAGGGTAGCGGTATTGAAGCCAAGACAGAAAAACAAACATATAACTCAGGAAAAGACCAACAGATGATGGCCTGACACAAAACAGGTGGGTTTGACAATGGAATTATTGACATATAGTTAGAGGAAGGACAATCAGTGATAGTGGCAGAATGGGCAACATACAGGGGAAGGAGGTGATATCAAAGAAAGGAATACCAGGATGGTGGAAAGAGTAGGTATCTCCCTCTTGATACCACACTGCGTGGGCTGGACCAAGGGTGAGGTCAGCCACTAACATGACTAAGATATCCACTGGGCACTGCTTGATGCGACGGGATTACAGTGCCATGCAGCAGTGCAACTACTGAAGTCACACTGGGATCCTCTGTAAGTGATCAGTGTGGGCATCAAGCCACCACACCACCAGCTTCTCCATCTTCTCTGCCAACCTCCTGGTAATACTACCAGAGAGAATAATAGCACTACCATATGGTGAGTGAATGCCAGAGGCCAGGATATGCTCCCATGTCAATTCTGTCACAAACAAGGGTGAGGCAGCCCTGGATGCAGATGTATGCTAGTGGCAGGATGCTGGGGTCAATGGAAGGATGGTGACCTGTGCGGAGACACTGACAAAGGCATGACATAAACTGCAGAAAATGTTAACGTAATGGATATAACTTAAACAGCAAATAAAATATAAAAAAGAAGGTGCCATGGGGTGCTGCAGGTGTAGCTGTGTATGGGGTATATTTTGTGTGCCCTGCCAACATCTTTACATACACTCTTTACTCTTGGAGGATGTCATGCTCAAAAGTAGAAAACATTACAAAGCTAAATTCCCCCTTGCATAAAATGCTTCAAGCCCTCTGTGAGCTTGGTCAATGGATGCTCTGTCATGAGATATGTGACAAGGCCTTCCATGTGTGTGTTTGGTTGGACATTATTGATGACATCAGTGTTGCTATTAGCCAAAACTAGAGTTATGATCAAGTCTGAAGAATGGTCATTGAGATGATTGCTGCAGTACTCAGTAAGGCAGTATGCCTGATAGATCATGGGAGAGGCACGGGAGGGGGTCTGCTGACAGAACCATCTAGAACAGATATGGAAGAGTTCCTGGATTTTCTGCATGAGGGTCCAGACAGTTCTACCATCAACAGTGAAGTGGTAGACACTGATGCTGACTTGCACATGGTACTGTGTATATGTGACTGTGATACCAAAGGTGGGTATGTGTGAATATTAGTTGCTATCTGAATCAGTTATGCAATGTAAGGTGATAGAATATGCAAACATGACTTTTTTCTTTTACAAAAACATTGAGACTACATAGCCAAAGGCCATCTCTCCAAGGTATGTTAAACCTTACTCTTTGATTGCATTATATGTAGTTGCACTGCATTGAAGGTGACAGTGGAGAGTTCTTTTATTTGGATAATTTTTCAATGTTTTCACATGTGCTGTGTTATCATAGTCCTCTACCAATGTGGATGTAGGCTTGCCTCATGGTGTAGAACTGCCTAACAAAGATGATGATGACAGTCAAATCCTGGCACAGTCTGTAGTCACAATATCAGTTGTAGACTTAGCCACTGTGATGGTCACATTCCCACCCTTTCTGTGGACACAGTTTCTGTGTCTATTCTACTCAGCTCTCAATCCCAGGATGACAGCCATGAGCAGGAAGATGCTGACATATCTCCCCAAGGAGAAGCCTCATCCCCTTCAGAACAGTCCCTCTTTGTTGCTGCCAGCTTCACTAAACAAGATCATGACTTCACAGTCGATTTGCCAGAGGCTGAACACACCATGGGTAGTGTCCCTTCCAGAGCTGAGTATGCTCATGGCCTCTCTTAAACATTTGTGCAGTTGCCATAATAAATGGACAGGCAGAGACAAATACAGTCATAGCAAATTTGGAACAGGTAGTTTGCAGTCCTCATGAAGGCTGTTGTAGTGTACGAGCCAGATGTGCAACATTACAACATGTGGTATTGGAATTTTGTATGTAGGAGTTGCCCCTTTGCAGCAGTGCATTACAGTCACTGCACTTCCCATGGCTAGAGCATCTTAGCCTTTGGGGTGAGGCCCACCATGGCAGAGGACAGGCATTGTCTAGGACCCACAGCTCCATCCCCTCTGCACCACCATCCATTGTTGCCTGTAAGTCAACATGGATGTACCTGCAGATGGGGTGTTCATACAGAGACTGCCTGTAGCATGACCTGCTTTTCACATTCACAGAGCACTTTATCATGTATGCAGGCCACTGATCTTGCCTTTGACTCTGCCATGGGAAGGGGTCCTGAAGGACATGGATGTGCATAATCAACTCATTCTTCTCCTTTGGGTGCACTTGACCAGTAACCCAAATCTCAGTGCTGCATTATTTGCTGGAGCTGTGTCCCTGAACACATGCGTGCCCCCACACACACACACATCTATGCACTGCCCACCAGTACATAGTTATGTAACACTAGGAACACAATCCCCTTTCTAACCAGTCTTTCCAGCTTCCTCACTCATCCAACTCCATACACACACACGCACACACACACACACACACACACACACACACACACACACACACACACACACACACACACACACACACAAACACACTCACAAGACACACACACTCACATGCACACACAAACATACACACACAAGCAGTAGTAATCCTCAACCCCACCTCCATACACATACACTGCCTGTTGTTGACATTTGTCACTGTGGCCCTTCCTGCCTGTGTACATGAAGACAGTTCTACCCTGCTCTCAGTACTCTGTTACTTAGGTAGCCCATTTTTAATACAAACTGCAACCTGTCTGTGCATGGTATAACACAGGCTGGGCTAGATTTGCATTTATTACTTTTTATTTTATATGTTTATTGCTGATGCTAGCCTATGACTCCAGGTATCTTTTACTAGCTTGTCCCTTTCTTAACATATTTCATATTCTTCATAGGTTCATAGGTAGGTACTAGGCTATTGGCCCTAGGGTCTATACAAGCCTAGCCAAAAAGGTACCCTGGCTTTTGCCACCCAAGAAAATTATTTTCCTGTGCCCCTGTCAAGCAGAACCACAGAAGTGATCCTCGGGGTGAATTTCCTATTACCCATCCAATCATCAAGATTTTTCTTGAAGAGTGCTAATGAGGAGCTCTGTTTGACATAGATAGGTAGTCTGTTCCAGAGTATGGGAAGTCTCTGGGACAGGAATCTATCCCTCCAACATGTTCTGTTTATTGTGGTGACAAGATTTAGGTCACTAGAGCGTGTAGCTCAGAAGGACTGGGATTTCTTTAAGTGGAGCAAACAGCTCTGGGATTGACATAGCTTTGTATGTTAGGCAGAGATTGCCTCTTGAGTAGGCGATATGTGATGGAGTAAAGCTGGAGTTTTTTGAGATGGTCTGCATAAGGCATCTGTTTGAGGCCAGTAATCCTCTTTGTGAGGTATTTTTGCAGCCTTTCCAGTTGTTGTAGATGTCTTCTGAAGTACATACCAAAAGGGGCGTTGTACTCTATAATGGGTCTAATGAGTGATGAGTAGAGGGGAACAATTACCTCTTTTTTTCTGGATGAGAAACCTTTTGTGATGAGGTGTGCCACATAGAAGGATTTCCTGACCACGGTGGCTATGTGATTATCCAAGGAGAGACTAATGTCCACCTGTGTCCCAAGGTCTCTTATCACACCTTCGGTGTTAAGTAGACTACCGCCTATGTGGTAGTTCATGGGTACAGAGTTTTTACCAAAGGGGATGATAATGCAGTTTTTGGCATTGAGCTTGAGACCATGTCTTTGACACCAGGCATCTGTCTCAGTGAGGCCCTTTTATATGATGTCCACATTGTTAGGAGTTTCAATTATGGCTCCTAGTTTGCAGTCATCTGCGAATTTAGTTAGCCAAAGACCTTCTGTGTTAGCCTGTACTTCAGAGAAGTAGATACCAAACAGGAGAGGACCCAGGACTGAACCCTGTGGTACTCCACTTGTCACTGGTCTGAAGTCTGATTTGGAGTCTGCTACTTTCACAGTGTGGGTTCTGTCAGTAAGCCAGTTGGCAACCCATCTTGTGACATAGGGATTTATACCTAGTTTAGTGAGTTTATCTATAATTTCAGAGTGGGGGATGGTGTCGAACGCCTTGGCGAGATCTAGATAGGCTGTGTGAACCACATTACCCTCATCTATGGCTTTGGTGACTACTTCAAAGAAGTCTATCAGGTTTAGGAGACATGATCTGCCTTTTACAAACCCAAACTGTGTGGGGTCCAGAGTTTGTAGATCTCCAATGTCTTTGTTTATGAGTTCCATGATGATATGTTCCATGGCCTTGCAGACGAGGCTCATCAGGCTAATGAGGCAGTAGTTCCCAGAGTCTGTTGTGGCCCCCCCTTTGTGGAGTGGTATAACTGTTGCAGTGCGCCTTTCAATGGGCACAAAGCCTGAGGTGAGGCTATGATTGAACATGGTACTTAGGTAGGGTGCCAGTTCATTCTGTAGTTCATGTAGAAGGCAGCCTGGGATGTTGTCAGGTCCCATGGATACTGTGTTCTTGGCTTTGGAGAGTGAGGTGTTTACCTGTGCAGCCGTGATTACAGGAACTTTGCATTCTTTAGGGGGTGAAAGGGGGATAATGTTAGCACTGAACCTATCTGCCAGGATGTTGGCAATATCATCTGGTTCTGTATATTTAGTGTCATTGTGCTGTAACTCAGAGCAGATCTGAGTGTTGCCATTGAGATTTTTGACATAGCTATAGAATGCTTTGTAGTTGTCTTTAGAATCAGTGGCAATTTTGTTTTCATAACTAGCTTTGGAGGATTTTATGAGGGATCTCAGCTTCTTACTGAGGCTGACCATGGGGATTTTACTCTTTTTTGCAACAGTTTCTTTCTTCTGTTGTAGAGTTTTTTTATGGCAGAAGACCACCAGATTGGCTTTCTTTTTTGGAGGATAGCATCTTGGTTCTGTTAGGGATAGCATGATCCATGCACTCATGTAAGTGCTTATAAAGTGCATTTATGTAGGATTCAGCAGTTGTACCTCTATTGTCCATCTGCATGGGTGTCGTGAAGTTTACCACTTCTGTCTTAAGATGCGTGAAGTTGGCTTTGGAGAAATTTTTTACGGTTGTTTTCCCAATGGGGGGTGGGAGCGGGATGTGGATGTCTAGGGTGATTAGCTTGTGGTCGGATCTGACCAATGAGGAGCTGACCTCTGGTGTGGAACACCGGTCACCCATGTTGGTGATGACAAGGTCTAGGATATTGCTGCCCTTGGTGGGGGTGTGGATAAGTTGATCCAAGGTGTTGGAATTGATGATTTCCAGAAACCGTTGAGCAAAAGAGTTGGTACATGAGTAGTTTTCCCAGTTAATGGTAGGGTAGTTGAACTCACCCATTATTAGTGTGTTGGGTTGTACCTTAATATTTTCCAGTGTATCAAGAAAAGAGGAGTGGGAATCCTGGGGCATGGTGGGGGGTCTGTAGCAAGCTACAATCTGGATTGCGGTTTTGCCCAGAGTTAGTTGAACTTGGATAATCTCGGATGCATTATGCTGAGAAACTAGCTTGGAGGTGTGGATATCCTTAATGAATATGGACACGCGCCCACCTTTAGTGTTTCTACACAGAGTTTACATGTTTGTGTGGTGAGAATAATGCTTAATGAATATTTCAATATAAACATGCTTACATGAGAACTTTAATGAAAGCATCACCAGGAGAGCTCAGAATAATGTTGTTTTTCCCTTTAACTGTGAATTCATTATTATAATTTTCTATTTCAGACTTCTTGGAGGGAAATCATTTTAAGATAATTTAAGTGCTTTCAGATAATGGATATGTATCAGTTTGAATGGCAATTTTTTTAACTCTCATCAATAATATTACAACATGTATTTTAGCCTGATGTTGCTCTCATGAAAACTATTTTAGCCTGGTATTGCTTATATATATAAAGTGAAGGAAAACTTTAATGTGCATATGTGAAATTAAGGACAGTATATAAATATAAAGAAATTCAGCTGGATGCATGAACAGCAATCCCTTAATATGATCCTTTATTTAAAATTAACATTCAATGAGGGCTTCCATTGAAAGGATTTTAACAGACCTAATTCCATACAGTGATGCTCTGAACTGAAACTTTACTCAAGCTCATAAAAAGCAATAGCGAGCAATAATATAAAATCTTATTTGCACATGTATCTGACTTCCCGTGGCTAAAACCTTTGCTGACTAGTTTGGATGTAAGCTTCTGTTTTGCATGAGTGAGCTTATAGAAGCAGGAGTGTGAGTTGGGAAAGATAGATAGATAGCTTGATAGATAGATAGATAGATAGATAGATAGATAGATAGATAGATAGATAGATAGATAGATAGATAGATAGATAGATAGACAGACATATGGCTAGATAGACCGATTGATCTATCCTTGGGATTCAATAAACTCTGTATAGGTTGTGAGTGAAGCCTACACAGAGTTTATTTGCTTGTGTGGTGAGAACAGTGCTTAATGAATATTCATGCCTTGGCTAGCCTTCAAACATAAGCAAGCAGGATTTCTTGGCAGCCAGGAAACCATGTAAAGCAACTCAGATAGCGAACTTAGTTACAGCATAGCAAAGTGGGTTAGCGGGATTGCAAGGAATGCCACAAGGACTACCATGGTTTTTCATATATTAATGTATTATGTTGTGAGAACAGGACAGGGGAGTGTATGCATACACTCCAGCATACTAGGCTAGCAGGATTGCATGGAATGCCAATTGAACCACCAGGGTTTTTCAAATAGTAATGTATTACATTGGAGGACCGGACAAGACAGTGTATGTGTACACTCCAGCATACTGGGCTAACGTGATTGCATGGAATGTCACATGGACCACCAGGGTTTTTCATATACTAATGTATTATGTTGTGGAGAAAGGACAGCACAGTGTATTTGTACACTCCAGCATACTGGGCTAGTGGGATTGCACGGAATGTCACGTGGACCACCAGGGTTTTTCATATATTAATGTACATGTTGCAGGCACTGGACAGTGTATATAGTGCTGACTATTGTGGAATCCCATTCCAGGCAGTCTTTACAAATTGTGTTAATTATCTGTAAGGGTACATGTACTGCCATTTGTAGGAAACAGTCATGGAAAGTGTGTTTATTGAATAGGGCACACAGATGAAGTTTAGGGATGAACACCGGGAAGGAGGACAGGTGAAACATTGTAATGTACCGCACATGAGGAAATGTAAAAGGAAGACAGTTGCAGCAGGAGCACTAATCACATCTCCACATGGCACAGTACGGATTGCACAATGACAAATGTATATGATGTGACTGTCACACAAGGTGACATGACACCAGAGGATGTCTGTGTGATATTAGTATCCAGACATGAAAAGTAGAGAGGACGTGTATCATGGATGTTAAATACATTTGGGGTTAGGTGCATATTATGAAGCTGTGCAGACTGATTTGCCTGAGTATGCCTATATTGTCAGCAGTGGCTTCCAACAAGTAGGAAGAGATACAGGTGTATGGCCAACAGTAAAACCACCATGCACAATCATGGATAATATCAGAATAATACCCCAAGTAATACCCTTGTCTCTGACACAACATACGTGTTTCTGAGTGAGCATAGATGATTCTGCACCAACACACTTGTACAACTATTATGACATGTCAACAGTCTATGAGTGTCATCAAGCACACTCTCTTGACACTAACATATGCAGGAGGTATGAGGAGACTCAACTGACATTATGATCACTGCAGGTTAGTTGACTGGTGTGCATGGCAGAGATATACATGACACAATCTGCACTGTCACAAATGTAAGCCATGCCATTAGTGTCACTAAACAGCTATGTATGTCATGAGTGCATCACTGAAAGAGATATCACACATGCATGTGGTATTACACCTTGATTGGGAGTGCATGCCATCAGACAGTAATGTTTATGCAACAAAACTAATATCTAGGTATGCACAAATTAATGTGTGACAGCTCACAGTGACAAAGGTGGTACACTTCAGTTACGCATCATTGGAAGATGTGTATAGAGGGACACAACATATCCTAAGTAAGCATGTGTATATATAAAAATGTATAAAAAATAAAATAAATATGTCTGTGCAAACATCAAGAATATATGAAGAAACACAAATGACAAATAAATATATTCAAAGAACATGCCTCTATTCATAAAATCACTAAAAATAACATTCTGCTTGTAGTATCCATAGAAGGTACAAACAATACATGTAGTTCAGCATATAACATTTCTCCCAGTATAAAAAAAAATCTATCTCAGGAGGCACCAACTACTCAAAGTACTTAGTGCTTCAGGGGTCTATCTAACAGAAAGGGCTTGAGTATAACTTTATCATTGAGTCCATAGCCTTTGTTAGCCTGCATCCTAATAATCCATTTCGTTTCTCTCTTTTCAGTAAGATTTTTAAGATTACCTAACCTATCACTGTGATGGATGAGTTCTATAACCAAAAACAAAAAGCTATGTGATGCACCACAGCTAAGTACATGTTGAGCTAAAGCATTCCCTTCATCTTCTTTGTTGATTGCATAAATATGCTCCATTAAGTGTTCTCTCAATGTACGGTTTGTCTTGCCTGTGTAAAAGGCAGGACATCTCGTACATGAGGCTAGGTGTACTAGATATCTTGATCTGTAATCAGCATAGTGTCGAAACTGAAAGACAGCACATATAAGAGCAGTGATTGCAATTTTCTGCAACTAAAGGTGCAACTCCACTCAACTCACATGTTTGTTCATTTCATTATAACATAAAAATCTTTTAAGTGACTTATTGTTTCTATAGGAGAAGCTGGGATGGATACCTACTACCTCTCATAGCTTCTCATCAAGAGTAAGGATATGCCAATTCTTATATATTATATCCTGAACAATTTTATTATTTAAGGCATAAGGAAGTGTCATTGTAGATGTCCTGCCTGAAGCACTAAGTACTTTGAGTAGCTGGTGTCTCCCGAGATAGATTTTTTTTTTACCGGAAGAAATGTTATATGCTAAACTACATTGTACCTTCTATGGATACTACAAGGGGAATGTTATTTTAGTGTTTTTATGAATAAAGGAATGTTCTTATATGTTCTTTGAATGTATTTATTTTTCTTTTATATTTATTCATATATTCTTGATGTTTGCACAGACATATTTATTTTATCTTTATACATTTTTTATATATATACACATGCATTTCATATACACATGCTTACTTAGGATATGTTTACTGATTTTTAATCATATTTTAAGTGTTATAGGTGTTTGTGTATTTAATTTCCCAAATGTTTAACTAGCTGCTTTGCATAGCTGATTGATTTAATTAGAACCAAGAGAATGTATTTATATTGGATTTTAGATGTTGTATTGTTTGTTTGAAAGTCTGAAGAAGCGTCGTTAGAGACATGAAAGCACTTACTCAAATACTTTCTTGCAGTATTTGCTGCCTCTTTTTTACTTTTATTTTTATTTTATCTTGACTGTTGCATATTAAGAGGAGCTTTATTTGCCAGCTTTCTGTTTGTTTTTTATGTGAAGGGTGCATATTACTCAGGTATTGACGTGGCTGTGAATTATGAAGATATTATGGCCTGTCATGTGGATGTCCAGCACATACTCAGTATTTATGTTACATACAAGGGAATACTCACTACCGTGGACACATGTTGGTGGACATTGCACATACCATATATCCCAGGACACAGGACACATAACAACCAGCTATGCTGATAGGGTGTGATGTCTGCATGATCTTTGGTTTGTGCATTTGTTTGCATAATGAAGCAAATCCACACGTTCTTTTTTTCATCTCGTGTTGTCATGGCTGTGGCAGCAATCTTTGATGTTTGTTGATACTATCTGTATTATACCAATATCACAGTTGGAGTCAATGAATGTCCACAATCTGTAGTCCTCCAGACAGGACACAGGATTTGTATGTCATTTCTGACGTCTATGATTTCAGTCATTGACAGGAAAGGGCCTAGCAGACAGCCCTGATTTACACACTTGATCACTGGACATGAGATATAGGTCACTTCACTCATTTCTACATATTTAGATGCCACATATGTGATCCACTGTTCTACCCACTTGGTTATATAGGTGTTGATGGTCATATCTGTCACTGAGGTGTGAATATCTCAGTATGGACTCCTGTCAATGGTCTTGGCCTTTTCAAATTCCACAGGATGATGCTCTTTGAGGAAATCTCACATATGCTCAGATATAGATGTAGCATCAAAAACTAACACGTTTGTTGCATGCAGCTGGGATATTACTAGTGTCCATTTAGAAAAGGACCATGATGACATGTTGGCCTACCTCACAGATCAGGAGAGTCAGGATATGTCTATACATGTATGCATCAGGTACTGCCCCTGCCCAATCAGATGGATGCATGTCAATGTACATCCTTACACTGTACTGTCTATGACATATACACTAGAAAATGATGGTTCACATTAGAAATGTCTACAGAGATCTGAGGATTTAAACTCTCACTCACTGAGCCTTCAGAAGAAAGGATGGGTGCCTTATCCCTCTTAGCCACGCACCCAGCTTTGCAGTAAGAAAGTGAAATCATTCTGCACACACTCAACTGCAACATCATCTACAGTAATATGAAACCATACATTAGTTATATCTGGATGTAGTGCACTTAGTGGTCACACAGCCTGTTAGAATTATTGCTTGAAAATATGCAGATCTGTGTTATCTGTTGGTGTTTGTTATTTTTCAGTTATCTGACCATTAATCTGGCACATGCAGTGTGTAAGCCATTCTATATCATTGGCCTTAAAATGTGTGATTATATTACAGTAAATGGAAATAATAGCATATGCATTTGCCAAGAAATAAAGGGCAGGTTGGATATTAAGGAATGCAACCCGTGATTTGTGTCCTGCTTGCTTACATTTCCAACCTTACATCTAGCACTTTGAAGATCTAATCTGACACACCTGTGTAAGTAAGGCAGTCTGCAGTGCTGTTTCTCCCAATCAGTAATCATTCACAATTGCAATCCATTAACAAAAAATACTGAGTGAGCGCCTGGACTATATGTGAATCTCGTACACGGATGCAAAATTTTGGGATCCAGCAATTCTAATGAGATCATACCTTATTTGTATCTCCACTGTACTGACAGCCCTGAATCTACTCTATACAAGGGAACCATATAGATAGGGAAACTGCAGGTGAGGAGACTTGTTTATATGGAGAACACAGAAAAGAGGCTATTACATTGGGCTATATCTGCACAGAGGATTACTGAACTTTAGAGGGCATGCTTGCATTTTGTCAGCTACATACTACATGTGCTGAAATGTAAGTCAGAAAAATCTATTTAATAGTTTTATATATATAGTTTGATTAGCAAAGGCTGTCCTTTTGTTTGAGGGGGTGGCAAAGCTGCATGTCTGTTATAGCACACACAAGGATATGTTGCTATTGCTACTTTCCTTTTTATTTCTACATAATACACTCCAGGTTAAATACTTACCTTATAAATCTTGGGTCTGTTAGCAGCAGCATAGACTTCACCCTGTTGCATGTACACATGAATTAAAGCAACAGCAGCCCCTAACATTCTTTCCGTGTAGACTCCTTTCAGTTGCTGTATTTCAACAGGTTTTCAAATTCACAGTGAAAGTCACTACGGAGTCTACATGGCTGCTTTATAGGCTGTTGAATAGCTCCATGGTTAGTTGGCATGCAAGTCAGCTGCTTATGGTATAATTAGCATGCCACAATGTTTACCTTGGTTGCACAGCACTAAACATCATGTAATACTGCTTACTCAATACAAAACAGTCTGTGTCCATGTTCGCATCACTGTGTGACATACTCATGGTAAAAATGGACCATGTAGGCTTTATCGAATCCTCCTATATATCTATATCTCTAGCTTATATCTACGTATATATAGTTATGTATAAAGATAGATAAGTATTGTGTGTATATATATATATATATATATATATATATATATATATATATATATATATATATATATATATATATTTGTGCATATAAAATGTTTTTGTTTGGGCTGGCTGATTTGAACAATTCACAATTTATAGAAGAATAAATCTTGTAGAACTAGACAGTGTAAAACCAGAGCATAGTGAGCTTTTTGGAGTTATTGTGTGATCTTGGAGTTGGTATATATAAGCAATAGGGTGCATGGTGGGGCACACAAATATTTTGTGTAATGTCAACGTTTTGTGTAGTACACCATTTGTTTGTTTGACATTTGTAGTCAGCTGGTGAAGTTTCAGCCATTGTGGTATCAGTGTTTTCTTTTGAGATTAGTATATGTTTCTTTGTATGTACATTTATCCTTCCCTTTCTCTCTCTCTCATAGTTTCATAGTTTCATAGTATAGTACTAGGCTATCTGACCTGGGGCATTTGTAAGCCTAGCCATAGTGATGTGGCATTTGCCACCCCATGAAATGGTACAAAAATGTACAGAATAAATTTAGAATACTGTGTCTAGTAGTGACACAATGAAGGTCCCCTTATATAATAGAATTAGTTTACTGTGCCCCTGTCTAGCAGTGACACAGATGTGACCCCTGGGGTAAACTTACGATCTCTCATCCACTCATCAAGATTTCTCTTGAAGAGAGTCAGTGAGGGGCTCTGCCTAATATGAACTGGGATCTTGTTCCAAAGCATGGGAAGCCTCTGGGTTATGAATCTATCCCTCCAGCATGTCCTATTCATACTTGTGCCGAGGTTTAAGTCTTTAGCTCTCGTGGTCCTGATGGACTTGGATTTTTTGAGGTGGAGCATGTCCATCAGATCCTGATTGAACATGGCCTTGTACGTCAGGCAGAGATCACCTATGAGCAGGCGGTATGATACTGAATAGAGCTGAAGTTTCTTTAGTCTGGCAGAATAAGACATATGTTGGAGACCCTTGATCCTCTTGGTGAGATACATTTGTGGTCTCTCCAGCTGTTGCAAATGCCGGGTGAGGTACATACCAAATGGGGCATTGTACTCAATCATGGGTCTGATGAGGGAGGAATATAGGGGTAAAATGACATCCTTGGATCTGGATGTGAATCCTTTCATGATGAGGTGTGCAAGGTAGAATGTTTTTCTAACCACTTTGTCAACGTGGGTATCAAATGAGAGGTCGCTGTCAACTTGGGTCCCTAGGTCTCTGATTACTTTTTCAGTACTCAGTGGGTTGCTGTCTATGTGATAATTTGTGGGTACTTTGTTTTTTCCCAAAGGGGATGACTATACATTTTTTGGCATTTAGTTTAAGGCCGTGACTCCGGAACCAGTTGTCCGTTTCTGTGAGGCCTTTTTGTAGGATGTGTGTGTCTGCTGGTGTATCGACTATGGCGCCTAGTTTGCAGTCATCTGCGAACTTTGTCAGCCACAGCCCTCCCGTGTTTGCATTAACATCTGAGAAATAAATGCCGAACAAGAGGGGTTCCAGGACAGATCCCTGTGGGACACCACTTGTGACTGGCTTTGAGTCTGACATTGCTCTGGCGATTTTAACTTTATGGGTTCTGTCCTTTAGCCAGTTTGCAACCCATCTAGTGACATAAGGGTTTACATTTAAGCTGTTGAACTTATCTATGATGCCTGAGTGGGGTATTGTGTCGAAGGCCTTAGCCAAGTCCAGGTATGCTGTATGGACTGCTTTGCCCTCGTTAATGGCTCTAGTGACTGTTTCAAAAAAGTCAACCAGGTTTAAAAGGCAGGATCTGCCCTTTACAAAGCTGAACTGGGTGGGGTCAAGTGTCTGTAGGTCCCCTATGTCTCTGTTTATGAGTTCCATAATGATTCTTTCCATAGCTTTGCAGACCAGGCTGGTTAAGCTTATGGGGCGGTAGTTTCCAGCGTCTGTAGAGGCACCCCCCTTGTGGAGTGGGACCACTGTTGCTGTACGCCAGTGTTCAGGTACATATCCCGAAGTAAGGCTAAGGTTAAATAGCATTTTTATGTGTGGGTTTAGCTCCACTTGGAGTTCACGTAACACGCAACCCGGGATACAGTCAGGTCCCATTGATGCTGTGTTTTTTGCTTTGTTTAGGGCAGTTCTCACTTGGACATCTGAGATGACAGGGAGATTACATTCAGCTGGGATAAGTATTTCTTCTTTTGGGGGTGAAGGAGGGGAGAAATTTGCACTGAACCTGTCAGCCAGAATGTTGGCAATATCTGTGGGTTCAGTGTATTTTTTATTGTTGTGAACCAACTCTGAGCATATCTGAGGGTTTCCAGGTTTCTAACATAGCTGAAGAAGGCTTTGTGGTTATCTTTAGTGTCCTTAGCGATTTTTCTCTCAAAGTTGGCCTTGGATGTTTTCATGAGAGAATGTAGTTTTCTGCTAATGTTGATCAGAGATGTCTTCCCTTCATGGGATTTTGCTCTGTCGTGCAGTAGCTTCCTTCTTTTGTTATACAATTTGTTTAGGGCTGAGGTCCACCAGACAGGATGCTTACCTTTGGTGGAGAGGGACTTGGATTTGTTTGGGATTGCATGATCCATGCATTCTTGGAGATGTCCATAGAAAGCATTTGTGAAGGATTCGGCATTGTGGGATGTGGTATCCACTGGCACAGTGGGCTTAAAGGATACCATCTCAGTCTTAAGAAGAGTGAAGTCTGCTTTTGAGAAGTTTTTCACTGTGGTCTTTTGTGCTGGGGGTGGAGGTGGGATATGTATATCCAGGGTGATTAGTTTGTGGTCAGATCTCACTAGTGAGGGGTATACTTCCAGTGTGGAGCATTTTGTCCCCATGTTTGTGATGATCAGGTCCAGTATATTATCTCCCCTAGTGGGAGAGGTGACTAATTGTTCCAGTGCATTTGAATTTATGAATTCCAGGAACCTTTGGGCTAGGGTATTAGGGCTAGAATAATGTACCCAATCCATGTTTGGGTAGTTGAAGTCTCCCAGTATGATGGTATTTTGTGATACATTCATATCCTCCAATGTCTTTAGGAAGGCTGAGTGGAGATCTTGAGATTGGGAGGGTGGTCTGTAACATGCTACTAGCTGTATAGCAGTTTTGCCTATGGTTAGTTGCACCTGTATGGTCTCTGATGCTTCATGTGTTGCTACTAACCTGAAGGTGTGGGTGTCCTTGATGAATATGGACACTCCCCCTCCCTTTGTGGTTTGGCCCGGGTTTTGGGGCTGAAAAGCATGATACGAGGTATAGCCTGGTAACGCTGGGGTGCTCTCAGGAGCCTTGAACAAGGTTTCAGTTACTGCACAGGCGTCGATGTTCTCCATGCTGAGGAGTGCATCAAGTGCCTGCATCTTGAGATTTAGACTTCTGGCATTGAGCAGCATTACCCTTAGTTTTTTTCCATTATTGTTTTCTAAGGAGGTAGGTTTGTCTTTTGAGCCTTGCCTAAAAAAGGCACTATGGGGCTAGCAAGAGCCTTAGCCAATATCCGGAAGCCCAGTGGTGACAGGTGTAAGCCATCCCTTGCGAAGCAGCGTGGCTTGTCCAACATGTCATCCCAGGCGGACAGACATTGGATCCCCTTAGAATGACACCAGTACTTGAGCCTATTGTTAAAGCTGATCATCTTGTCTTTGTATTATGGTATCATTCTTGGTGAGGGCAAGATGCTGCTCAGGGTCAGGGTCATACCAGCCTGGGCTACATAATCGGAGAGCTCCTCTATGTCTCTTTTCATGTAGTCCAGTGAGGTACATCTCAGGTCATTCACACCAGCATGGACAATGACGGAGTCATATTTGTACTTGCTTTGGAGTGACTTGAGTGCGTGTGTTATGTGGCGGATCCTAGCTCCCAATAGACAGCTCACAGTCACCTTCTCCTTGTTCAGCCTGGTCAGTGGGACATCAGTGTGTCTGACTATAGAGTCACCTATTACTAGTGTATCAGGCAAGGTGTTTGGCCTTAAGGGCTGTGAATGGTTGACACACTGATTTATTG
>NC_056735.1:1325284612-1325397112 GCF_019279795.1 Protopterus annectens
CAGATGTGCATCTGTAAACCACAGCCTCTGCTGGTGCACAGGACCATATGCTAATGTGCCCTATGGCATATGCTAATGTGCCCTATGGGATATGCTAATGTGCCCTATGGGATGAATATGAGGTGTACATAATTCTGGAGTTTTATATACCCAGCTGCATTAAAGGCATTAGTAATCTTAGATCAGTACTACTTCTTACAAAAATGTCCCTATCTAAGTAACGGTATATTATTTCACATCCTAATTCTTCACATTCATGACCCAGCCATAATATACTCTCAGGGAGTGTTCAGTGTCAGTGTATACATTGCGGTGCATATGCCCTGTTAAAGTAGTGTTGCAATCATAATCAGGTATATGTATGTAGGTATGTGTATTTAATCTTGTCAACACATATACATATGCATGCAGTATCCATAGGTTCATAGGTGTGTACTCTTGAAGAGGGTCAGCGAGGTACTCTGCTTGACATTTATGGGAAGTTTGTTCCATAGCATGGGCAGTCTCTGGATTATGAACCTGTCCCTCCAGCTTGTTCTGTTGATTGTGGTAATGAGATTGAGGTCTCTGCAGCGTGTGGTGCAGAGGGATTGGGATTTCTTTACAGGTAGCATTTCTAACAGAGCTGGGTCAGACATGGCTTTGTAAGTCAAGCAGAGATCACCTCTAAGTAGGCGATATGAGCTAGAGAATAGTTGGAGTTTTTTTATTCTGTCCATATAGGACAAACGTTTAAGGCCTAGGATCCTCTTTGTGAGGTACTTTTGTGGCCTCTCCAGTTGTTGCAGGTGTCTAGTGAGGTACATGCCAAATGGGCATTGTACTCGATGACTGGCCTAATGAGGGAAGAGTAGAGGGAGACAATGACCTCTTTCTACCTGGATGCAAAAAACTTAATAATGAGATGTGCCACATAAAAGGACTTTCTGACCATAGTGGCAATGTGGTGATCAAAAGAGAGGTTGCTGTCAACCTGTGTTCCCAGATAATTTATAACACCTTCTGTGTTCAGAGGACTGCCATCAATGTGGTAATTCATGGGAACTGGATTTTTCCCAAAGGGGATGATGACACATTTTTTGGCATTGAGCTTAAGGCCATGGTTCTGACACCAGTCGTTGGTCTCAGTGATGACATTCTGTAGGATGTCAACATCACTTAGGGAGTTAATAATAGCTCCCAACTTGTAATCATCTGTGAACTTTGTCAGCCAGAGCCCCTTCATTTTGGCCTGGACTTCAGAGAGTAGATACCAAACAGGAAAGGACCCAGGACTGAACCCTGTGGGACTCCACTCATGACTAGTCGGCAGTCTGACTTAGAGTCAGCTACGTTCACACTGTGGGTTCTATCTGTGAGCCAGTTTACAACCCACCTAGTGATATAGGGGTTGATGCCAAGCTTAGTGAGTTTTTCTATGATTCCTGATTGGGGAATGGTATTAAAAGCCTTGCCAGATCAAGGTAGTTTGTATGAACCACCTTGCCTTCATCCACAGCTCTGGTGACTGACTCAAAGAAGTCGACCAAGTTGAGCAGGCATGATTTAACCTTCACAAAACCAAACTGTGTGGAATCCAGAGTTTGGAGATTCCTTATATCCTTGTTTATTAGGTCCATGCTGATGCATTCCATAGCTTTGCATATCAGACTTTTCAGGATAATGGGGCAATAGTTCCCAGGGTCTGTAGTTGCTCCTCCTTTGTGGAGAGGGATGACTGTAGCAGTGCGCCATTTGGTAGGGACAAAGCCTGAGGTGAGGCTGTGACTGAACAGGGCACACAGGTGAGGTGCCAGTTCACTCTGTAGTTCATGTAGAACACAACCAGGGATATTGTCAGGTCCCGCAGAAGTTGTATTCGTGGTCTTCGACAGTGCTGTTTTAACCTGTGCAGCAGTAATACTGATGCCTGGCAATCTACTGGTATCATGATTGGTTCTGTGGGAGGGAGGGGTAAAGCTGGCACTGAATCTGTTGGCCTGTATACTGCAATATCTGCTGGCTCGCTATAGGAGGTACCATTGTGCAGTAGCTCAGAGCAAATCTGGGTATTGCCATGGAGATTATTTACATAACTATATAAGGCCTTGTGGTTGTCTTTACAATCTACTGCAATTCTGTTTTCATAGCTAGCTTTAGAGAATTTGATGGGGTATCTCAACTTTTTGTAGAGGCTGATAAGGAAGTTTTTCCAGTTTTGGGATTTCACCTTATTCTGCATCAGTTTCCTCCTTCTGTTGTAGAGTTTGTTTATGGCAGGGGACCAACAGATTGGCTTCCTTTTCTTGGAGAAGAGCGTCTTGATTCTATTGGGTATGGTGAGATCCATGCATTTGTGTACATGTTCGTACAGTGCATTGGTGTATGATTCTGCAGTCATGCAACTATTTTCCATTTGCATGGGTCCCATGAAGTTAGCCACCTCTGTTTTTAGGAGCCCAAAGTTAGCTTTGGGGAAGTTTTTCGTGGTGGTTACCTTTGCGGGGGTGGGGGGTGTAAGGGATGTGGATTACCAAGGTGATTAGTTTGTGGTTGGATCTAACCAGGGAGAAGCTGACTACTGGTGTAGAGCAACAGTCGCCCATGTTCATAATGACCAAGTCAAGGATGTTGCTGCCTCTAGTGGGGGTAAAAATGAGCTGGTCCAGGGCATTGGAATAAATGAACTCCAGGAAATATTGGGCAAGGTTGGGAGGGTGGTCTAATGGTTAAGGTGTTTGCCTTACAAACACAAGGTGCAGGGTTTGAGTCTCACGAGGGATAAGTGGCTAGGCTTAAAATGGCTCGCAAGGGCAGTTAGCTTAGTACTAACCTATGAACCTATGAACCTAAGTGTATTGGTACATGAGTAGTTTACCCAGTTAATGGAGGGGTAGTTAAAGTCACCTAGTAAGACAGTGTTAGGTTGGACCCTATTATTCTCCAGGGTGCTTAGGAATGTGGAGTGCGAGTCTTGGGACATGGTTGGGGAACTTTAGCAGGTTACGACCTGAATCGCTGTCTTACCCAATGTTAGCTGCACCTGAAGTATCTCTGATGCATTATGTTGGGCTACCAGTCTGGATGTGTGTGCATATGAAAATGGCAACAGCACCAACTTTGGAGCTTTGGACCAAGTTCTGGGGCCGAAAGGTGTGGAATGAGTTATAGCCTGGTAGTGCAGGGGTTCTTTCTGCTGCCTTGAACCAGGTCTCTGTTACAGCACAAATGTCGATGTTCTCCATTTTAAGGAGTGCGTCGAGTGAGTGCATTTTACAATTTAGACTTCTAGTGTTGAGCAGCATGACCCTCAGATTGCATTTGTTCATAGCTGTTATGGTGGTAATTTGGTCTTTGGAACACCACCTAAAAAAGTCACTATAGGGGTGGCAAGAGCCTTTGCCAGTATCTGGAAGCCCAGGGGTGACAGATGCAGGCCATCTCTGGCAAAGCATCGAGGTCTGTCAATCATGTCATGCCAAGCAGACAGATACTGGGTCCCCTTAGAATGACACCAGAAACTTAGCCAATTGTTGAAATAAGTCATTTTCTGCTTGTACCGTGGTATAATTCTGGATGATGATAGGATGCTGCTCAGGGCTAGGGTCATACCCAACGAGGCTACATAATCTGAGAGCTCCTCCATGTCTCTTTTCATGTAGTTCAGGGAGGTACATCTCAGGTCCTTTACACATACATGTACAATGACAGAGTCATATGTGTACCTGTTGTTGAGGGACCTGAGTGTGTGTGTTATGTGGCAGATCCTGGCACCTGACAGCCATCTGATTGCTACTTTCTCTTTATTCATCCTAGTGAGTGGGACATCAGTGTGCCTCACTATCAAGTCACCTATGACTAGTGTGTTGGGCATGTTGTTTTGCCTTAGGGGCTTGTTGAGTGGCACACTGTTTAGGGGAGTTATGTGTCTCATGATTAGTGTTGTGTTGTGGTGGTTGAGTGTGTTTCTGCCTTGGAGGTCTCTGCTGCTTGAGTAGACTTTTATTGAGAGCCTCCATGGAGGTGGGTGTGTGGCTTGTGTTTTTATGTGAAGGCAGTGCTGGTGTGTTTTCTGGAGGGCTATGTCTTCCATGTGGTGTGGTGCAAGTGCTGACCTTCTCCTCTTGACCAGTTATTCCAGTCTTGGCCTGTGTACATGAGGCAGTTGCTACATTGCCCCAGGATGCCCATGTTCACCAGGTTAATAAGAGAAATCACAGGGAAATGACCTTTAGACATGCCTGGAAGGGTGAGCATTGATGATAAGTACTGGATATGTTTCCTTGTAGAACGTTTAGTACTGGTAGCACTTTTGCATGCTACAATAATTGCTACAATAATTGCTACAAGAAGTCTGATAAAGTGCTAGACTAATAAGCTAGTATAAGTGCAGGAGAGGAGAGAACTAGTAGATCCGAGGGAAAAATTGAAGAGCAGACTCTGGCACTGCTCAGAAGCTTGCAAACAGTCCTGGATACAGCAAGTCTCTATCTGGACTAGACTAGTTACAGGAAAGGTGGGAAACAAGTGCAAATGTAGGATTTTAAACATGAAAGTTGAGAGAGATGGAAAAACTGTCCAAACGGCCAATAAACTACAATTTCTGGGCCAGGAACCACTCCTCTTGTGATAGATAGGCTACCTAGTGGCATTTATACTACCCTATCAAATGATTTAAATAGCGAACGCTATTTCATCGTACCTAAAATATCAAAACCACAAAATATCGAACATACAGAGCAGTAAATGTTTTTCTCAGGGAAAAAAACTTTGCTGTTCTGAAACACAAACACACAACACAAGCACACCAAAATAAATAAACCACACACATGCACTTAACAAAACCATAATTCTAACCCTGCACTACTACCTATACACTCAACTTAACCCAACCCTAACTCTAAAGTACCTAACTACCACACACTCACCTTACCAGATCCCTATCCCTAAAGTCCCTAACTACTGCACACTCACCTTACCCGCTCCCTAACCCTAAAGCCCCTAACTACCGCACACTCACCTTACCTGCTCCCTAACCCTAAAGTCCCTAACTATCACACACTCACCTTACCCGTTCCCTAACCCTAATGTCCCTAACTATCGCACACTCACCTTACCCCGATCCATTCCCACACTTACCTTAACCCGGTCCGTAACCTCTGTTTGCATACTTACCTTACCCCGGTCCGTAAACTTCCCACCACAGTAGAGAAAATAGCAAAGCCATGGAACTGATAACTGAAATCCTACCCTAGGTAAGATTTAGAAGTTCCGTGGCTTCGCTATTTTGAGCTTTCGACAAAAACGGATCGATATTATAGCATTCAAAGTTTAAAAACTTTGATACTATAATACAGACCCACCTAGTGCTTACAACTCCCACTGATAAGCTGGAAGGCTTCCTACCAACACAGAAAGGCTTGGGGGGCTAAGAAGCTTACAAACAGTCCTGGATACAGCAAATCTGTATCTGGACTAGACTAGTTGCAGGAAATGGAGGAAACAAGCGTAAATGCAGGTTTTTAAGCCAGAAAGTTGAAAGAGATTGAAGAAACTGCCCAAAAGGCCAATAAGCCACAATGACTCGGCCAAAAACTACTCGTCTTGCGGTAGATAGGCTACCTAGTGCTTACCACTCCCACTGATAAGCTAGAAGGCTTCCCTCCAACACAGACAGGCTTGGGGGGATCAGGAGCTTACAAACAGTCCTGAATACAGCAAATCTGTATCTGGACTCAACTAGTTACAGGAAAGGGGGAAACAAGCTTAGAATTTTTTTTTTTTTTTTTTTTTTTTTTTTTTAGTAAAGTGGAAAAGGAGAAAGCTGGAACAGAAGATAATTTAAGGTTAAGAATCTAAGTGGGTTGGCCTTCTCAAATGTTCTCTCTCTATTAGGTAGAATGAACTAATGACACTAGACTGGAAGGAATGTCCCAGATCAAATATACAGTACAGGCGGGCAACTTCAAAATCACCAAGTATAAGAACAAGACAACAATAGGGAGGGCGGGTAGGAAACTATTACAGCTACTAGCTGTAGCCACTACATGAAAGTTTTCAACAGATAAAGGAGCAAGGAGACTCTAGAGAATGCTTTTAACTGCAAACTAATCACATATATGATATCTGACTATTACACAGAAACCTTAAAAAAATTCACAGAAAGGTACAGGTAGAGCACTCACAAACAGAAAATACAACTCTCAGTATGGAAAAAGCAGTTTACAGTTACGTAATTCAGTAAACATGCAATCAGACTAATGAAACAGTATCTAGCAATGAGAAATACAGTTAAAACAGTATAAAACAGTACATAAATGCAGTGAAACAGTAAAAAAAATGTAGCAGTGCAAAATGTAGTAGATTAACTGTATAGCACAATTATAAGCATTACAGAAGTGCAATTCAATGAAATAAGTGTAAAAAATAACTTATTCTGCTCTTGGAATCTTAAGGAATTTCTGCTTAGCCCAACTAATGAATCACCATCCACAGCCTGGTAAATACAAACACAGCCCTTTGCAGACACAGGGTTTATATACCAAGGAGCTCAAATTACTACTCAGTCCTACTAGCCCATGCTTTTACCCAATCACTCATGCTACAGAAAGTCAGGAAACCCTGTTACCCTCAATAATAATGAAGACAACACACTGTCAGCAGAAAATGCCTGCCAGAAACACAGGAACCTCAACAAATAAAACTACAAGGCCTTGACAACAGCAGGCCTCTATCAAGATTATGCAACCTGAGTATAACACAGAAACCTCATGATAAATGCATGGAAACAGCACTCACAAACAGAAAATACAAGTCTCAGTATGAAAAAGCAGTTTACAGTTTAGTAATTCAATAAAAATACAATTATAGTAATGCACACTATTACAGCTACTAGCTGTAGCCACTAAATGAAAGTTTTAAACAGATAAAGGAGCAAAGTGACTTTAGAGAATGCTTTTAACTGCAAACAAATCAGTTATATGATACCTGACTAGAAAACAAACCTCAAAAAATGCACAGAAAGGCATAGGTAGAGCACTCACAAACAGAATATAAAACTCAGTATGAAAAAGCAGTTTACAGTTAAGTAATTCAGTAAATATGGAATTAGAGTAATGTAACAGTATCTAGCAATGAGAAATACAGTTAAACCATATAAAACAGTACATAAATGCAGTGAAACAGTAAAAAAGCTTTATAACAGTGCAAAATGTAGTAGATTCACTGTATAGCACAATTATAAGTGTTACAGAAGTGCAATTCAATGAAATAAGTGTAAGAAACAAATTATTCTGCTCTTGGAATCTTAAGGAATTTCTGCTTAGCCCCAGTAATGAATCACCATCCACAGCCTGGTAAATACAAGTACAGCCCTTTGCAGACACAGGGTTTATATACCAAGGAACTTGAATTACTACTCAGTCCTACTAGCCCCTGCTGTTACCCAATCACTCATGCTACAGAAGGTCAGGAAACCCTGTTACTCTCAATAATAATAAAGACAACACACTATCAGCAGAAAATGGCTGCCAGAAACACAGGAAACTCAACAAACAAAACTACCAGGCCGTGACAACAGCAGGCATCTATCAAAACTATGCAACCTGAGTAGAACACAGAAATCTCACGATAAATGTACGGAAAGAGCACTCACAAACAGAAAATAGAAGTCACAGTGTGAAAAAGCAATTTACAGTTTAGTCATTCAATAAAAATGCAATTATAATAATGCACACTATGTCTCATAAAATTGCCATAGTCTTAAACAGGAATTAAATAGTACTAGTGCCTTAATGTGCCACAGCAGGGAAACATAAATCTATACAGATGTTGTGATAAATAACGTATGAATACATAAGTTGGCAGTTGCTTCAGCAGTTAAACAATGTTACTGAACTGGATTAGGAGTGTGACAAATGAATAAGTCTCTGATTCTGAATCACCCAGCACACAATTCAACACTGCATTTTAAGCAGATAGTGCATGTGGCACTATCTACATCCCCCCCATGAAATATTTTGTGCTAGGTTGGCCAAAAAAATGTCCATCTGGGACTAAGCTAATTAAATAAATGAATTAATGAGTATGCATTCTGATGGCAGTTTCACTTATTCATTTATCCATTAATTTATTTTATTTTAAAGGGAAGGAGCTACTTCTTCAGCTTCTGTATACCACATGCATGTGTACTTTCACGTCTGGATATTAGAAACTACATTTGCTCCTTTTTATCACAAGTACCACTACCCTATTCTGACAGAGAAAAAATAAACGATTGCTAAGAAGGGTAGTTCAAACATTTGTATTTTGCCTGTAACTCACTTGAAACTGTAAGATCATTTAGCTGTAGTTAGTGCTTTTTAGTTTCTATTATTTTCTGTGGAATCACATATTGTTTGTATATATTTTTTCAACTCTGTTACTTAATTTCAGTTCAGTAAAGTATATTTATTGCTCAGTTACAAACCTTGTGGCTGGTGGTTTATTTATTAGACCACAAGGGCAATGGCCCAATATTGATGAATCATTAACTGACTGTATCTACCTTTTGAATGGTGGCAAACCATAGCTACTAAATGATTACACTATGGTTAGTTCACATTAAGACTCATTAGTAATTGCGTACTTAATGTGATAGATCTATCTAGCTGGTGGCAACATTACTATAAAGACAGGAAAAGGATACTGTCATTAAAAAGACTGCTCCTGGGAAACGATAAGTCTATGTAGGTGTACACACTTGGTTATGCATATGTGTGTACACAGTATTGCTGGTGACATTTCATCACTTTCATTTCTTGATACATTTGCATTGGATTGAGAGCAAGGTTTTAAAAATTCTGGGAAGCTAGTAATTATAATTCTGCTCAGCAAATGGACAGTATAAGGCTTATTAAGCCATTGCAGATATTGGTGATAATATGAAGCAGTGCACATGGGACAGTTGCCTCTCATTTATAAGTCAGAGGTCAGTGATACAGACTGAAAGACTGTATTCACTGTTTCTGACTTTATTAGTAAGTGGTCAGTGGTACAGATCATGAGATCATATTCCCTGACCATCACATACTAATTGACATTTGTGATGAGATTGCAGGCCTTTGATATAATATATAAACTGGAGGTTAGCAATTTGGCTCGTATACCTCAACCATTATAATGAGTACCTCTCATCCAAGAGGATGCACAGCTGCAAGGAATATACAGCAGTTTTATTATTGTTTAACATTTGCCATGCAGATCAGGAAGAAGAAAGAAGCAAGACAGTATCTTATGATGCCTATATTTAAAATAAACTATTGCAGATTAACTAGTCCTATCATTTAATTTAAAATTTTATACCTTTAATTTAATGTGAAAATTGTCTATAATGATACAATTCTTGTTGTTTAAACATTTAGAATTGAATTGTGCCTGCATAACTACATATAACACATTAGATTTGTGTTCCCTACTTGACAACCTAAAAAAAATGAAACAGATGTCACCTGCTTAACTTGTAATTTATTCCACAGTCTGGCAACCTGCAAAAAATATATGCACTGTTCTTTCATCATCATCATCTTTTGGCTTTTCCCATTAGGGGTCGCCACAGCGGATCATCTCTTTCCATTTCTTCCTATCCTCTGCATCTTGCTCTGTCACACCAACTGCCTGCATGTCCTCTCTCACCATGTCCATAAACCTTATCTTAGGCCTTCCTCTTTTCCTCTTACCTGGCAGCTCCAACCTTAGCATCTTTTTCCCAATATACCTGTCATCCCTCCTCAGCACATGTCCAAACCAACGCAATCTCGTCTCTCTTGCTTTGTCTCCAAACTGTGCAACATGAGCTGACCCTCTAATATACTGATTCCTAATCCTATCCAACCTAGTCACACTGAGTGCAAATCTTAACATCTTTAACTCTGCCACATCCAGCTCTGACTCCTGCCTTTTTGTCAATGCCACTGTCTCCAACCCATATAACATAGCTGGTCTCACTACCCTCTTGTAGACCTTCCCTTTCACTCTTACTGGTACTCGTCTGTCACAAATCACTTCTGACACTCTTCTCCACCCATTCCACTCTGCCTGTACTCCCTTCTTCACCTATCTTCCACATTCCCCATTACTCTGAACTGTTGATCCCAAGTACTTAAACTCGTCCACCTTTACCAACTCTACTCCCTGCTTCCTCACCACTCCTCTACCCTCCCTCTCATTTACACACATATATTCTGTCTTAGCCCTGCTGACCTTCATTCCTCTGCTCTCTAGAGCATATCTCCACCTCTCCAGAGTCTCCTCAACCTGATTCCTACTCTCACTACAGATCACAATGTCATCTGCAAACATCATAGTCCACGGGGTCTCCTGTCTGATCTCATCTGTCAACCTGTCCATCACCACTGCAAATAAGAAAGGACTCAGAGCTGATCCTTGATGTAATCCCACCTCCACCTTAAACGGATCTGTCACTCCCACTGCAGTCCTCACCACTGTCACACTACCCTCGTACATATCCTGTACCACTGTTACATACTTCTCTGCCACTCCCGACTTCCTCATACAATACCACAACTCTTCTCTAGGCACCCTGTCATATGCTTTTTCCAAGTCTACAAAGACACAATGCACTGTTCTTTAATGAAGTCATTTATTTATCAACATGAACTTTTAGACTGCTATGACAGGTATTAAGACTATGATAAAGAAATGTCAGATTTAATACATCAGCCATGGCTTCGCTGTGCCAAAAACAAAGTCCCTTAATGAGATCACCCCTTTTTGGTCTGTAGCATATTGAGTATGACTGTAATACCTCTAGCTGTTTTACATAAAACATGATTTAACAGAACAGATCTTCCTAGTAGTTGTTCCTGTATTTACTGCAGTTTCCAGAAATGAATTACTGAAAGGGAAGAACCACTTTCAATACAAGGCTCAAGCAAAGCTATGTATATTGGTAACAGAACATTAGGAGCCCTAGATTTTAAGCATTTGCAAAACTAATCTCAAAGTATGAGCCCTAGATGTTAAGCATTTGCAAAACTAATCTCAAAGTACCAAGTGACTTTTTATAAATGCATTGTGTATGAACATTAATATACAAATCATTAGATACAGTGACACACAGATCTGTGTAGTGATTGGCTTAAATATTCCTTAATTAGTTTGCGAAAATGAATTCTAGAACTTATCTCTTGTTAAATTACATTCTGTTTATAGATTAAAGGGCCACCCTGTCCAATTGAATTTGCAAAATAGCATGATCATTTATATCAAGAACTAGTAAGGTAACTTTGGTGTCACCTCCAAACTTACACCATGTGATGGAACCAAGCACAGGCTTAGATGACAAAAAGAGGTTAAATAAAAATACCCTAATAGGAGCACCGGTGGAACTCGCAAGTTAAGCCCTTTGTGTTGGACAAACAGTCACCAATTTAACTAAACAAATGTCTGTCAAGCCAGTTAATAACATGCTAATAATAAATGGATTAGCATTTCATTTATATAACTGTTCTACTATAGCATGGGTTCCTGATTGCTTGGAAGGCAAAGCACACATTTCCTCTGAGAAGCATACAATAGACACAAAAGAGTGACAGTGTTTCTAGTCTTTTCTGGTAGCTTGGGGATCTCAGTCTTATGATCTTCTTTGTCAGGAACCTCTGGGGCCTTTGCATCTGTTTGATATCTCTGGTGAGGTACATCCTAAAGGGTACATCGTATTCTGTAATTCATCTGATTGGTGCTGAATACAAGAGGGCAATAACTTATTTTTATGTAGATGATAGTTCTATAGCAATCAGCTGTGCAAGCAGAAGGATTTCTCAAAATGATTGCTACATGGTTGACAAAGGAGAGGGAATTATCAACCCAAATCCCCAGGTCTCGAACTACATTTCTATTTTGAAGTTGGGTAATTTCAATACTATATGCTGGGGTGGGGTGGATGCATTATCTGGCATATGCAACAGTGTGCAAAAGGAGTTGGGGATGGCATAATGGTTAAGGTATTTACCTCACAGTCAGAAGGCAGGGCTTGAGTCTTATCCTTTAAGGAAATTGACTAAACTTAAAATGGCCTACAAGGGCAACTAGCCTAGTACTTGACTATAAAATGTTGCATTTTATAGTATTTAAAACCATTTGGAATAAACCAGCCATTTCTAACTGCAAGTTTCTACTAGAGGGCTTCTGTGTCAGACAGGGAATTGACAATGACTCCGAATTTGCAGTCATCTGCAAATTGGTTAGCCATACATCTTGGTTCTTAGTCTGAGGTCAGAAGTAACAAAGTAAGTAGCAAAAATGGTCCCAGCACTGAGCCCTACAAGACATCACTTGTCACCATTCTGTTCCCTGAAACTGCCTCTGCCACCTGCACCTTGTGGGTTCAGCCTTTTGGACAATTTGCTATTCATGATGCTCTATTTGTAATACATTTTATTTATTATTTTGCATTATTGGTCATTGTTTTATCAGTGTACTATCCCAGTAAGCGCATTTAAATAAAATGAATATTAATTATACTAGAATGGGAGATAGCATCAGATGCCTTTGTCAGATCAAGGTAAACTGTGTGTACATTGTGACCATACCTCTCAACTGTCTAGATTTTTGCCAAATGTCCAGATTTTTGTCTCATATTTTTGGTCATTTCCTCATAAAAAGTTGTGGTTTTCTGGCAAATCACTGGAATGATCTAAGTATTGAAATCATTAAATAATGACATTTGAGTTTCAGATTTCAAATCATTCAAAAATGCATGTTAACATAAACCCAGTTGCTCTAGCAACTTTCTAGGTTTATAAGAGCAATATTTAAAATCTTTCCCAATTTTGGGGTCTTTGTCCCCCCATTTTGTCAGGATTTTACTAGATTTTTGCACTAAGAGGTTGAGAGGAATGATTGTGACAGTTGTCAACAGCTTGTGTTACTTTCTCAAAGAAGTTAACTCGTTCATTTGACAGAATCTAACATTTACTAAACTAAATTGATGTGGATCTAGCCTAATGAGAATTTTAATACTGATGTTGAGTAAAACTACAATCTACTCTGCTACAGGCCCCATGAAGGCTCAGTGTCTCTCCAGTAAGTGTTTTACAACTGTAAATGCCTATTTATGTTGAATTGTATTAGACATTTTACAACTGTATATGTTTATGTTGAATTGTGTTAGACATCTAATATGTTTTATGCTTTAATATTGATGTTACTATGGCATGCACCAAGTTGTTACTAGTATAATAGTATGTATGGTCTATTTGCATAGCTGCACCTTGTTCACTAATGTTATTCATGTAATAGTGTTGTGTGTAGACAGCTCATACTAGTGTCTAAATTATTTCTATAAGTTTGTGCTGTTACTGGTGGATGGAATCACATTAGAGAACCACGACAGATTGCTGCTCACTATATTTTTAGATGTGGCTGCATAACTGTCTGGGTTTTTGTTTTCTAATGTTCTTCCAATTGGCTCAGTATCTGCATATACTAAGCAGTGGTTCAGGACATTGTCCTGCATATGGTAGCTATTTGCTCAGTGTGTTTTTTATAATCTTTATAATACATATTTACCATCTCAAAAGTGCTTACTCCTCTCTGTACTCTTCTTTTCTAGACCTAACACCACTCTTAAGTATTCAACTGCAGTACCACCTTTAACATTCCTATAAGAAAAGTGCAGTCCGGGTCTGAACTGTCTGCAAACAGCTACAGTTAACTTTGAGTATGTGTCTAACTGTTTGAGCCAATCTTCATTTTCCCCTGGAGAGCACTGTGCTTTGGCTGTAAGCAGCCCCCCACCACACACATCTTCCACTTTCTCTTATTCTCTTCTGTTAGCAAATAGTATCCATAACTGATCAATACTGTGTGTTTGTTTATTTAAACTATACCACAGTAGCCTACTGATACAAGGTTATCCTGGTTTTCCACCTGAGAAATTAAGACAAGACTTACAGTTTCAGAGCAGTCCTTGGTCAATTGTGATTGTTCTTAACACATACTTGTTTTGCTTTGTGATTGTTTCCAGCCCCTCATACAAGAACCTAACAGGGTCTCTACCCGCTTTGCTCCCGCCCTGCCCCTATTCCCTCCCCCCAGTGGTCCCACCTTTATTGCACTCAAACGCCTCCCATCTTTCCAATAGCCAACCACAGCGCTAACCCAACACTACCTCCTCCATATTCCCTCTACTATCACACCTCCTCAACTGACATGTACAAGCATACCTTTCCTTTGCTCACTGCATGCACTCTCCTTGCATATCTTACATCCTACCAAAGCTCCATCATTCCCCACTCAACCACTACCACTGTACTACTACTCACACCACCACCCATGTCTCACCCATACTCAGCTCCCCTCCCACCAGCTCAAGAACCATCCCTATGCACCCCCCACATATTCTACCAACTATATTACTCAAACGTAAAGCATCCCTACAACTTAACATAGTAACCCTCCCACCATACCTATTACCCACAGAGAACAATCATAAACTTTCCCTTATAAACAAACACATTCAAAAACTGAGAAAACTAATAATCTCATGCATATCAAAACTAGCCCTAAGTGGAGACATCCACCCCAACCCTGGCCCTACCATCTCCAACCCCAATCCTCATAATCAGACTAGAAACCACAACTTCTCCCATATTACAGCCAATAGAAAGCCAAGTGACTTCCTTCTACTAAGCCTAAATATTAGAAGTATATCCAACAAAGTCCATTAACTCCATGCCACCATAGACTTATACTCCCCAGATATAGTCGTCCTGACAGAAACCTGGCTAAAACCTCACATTACCAGTGAGCAAATACTCCCTACAGGTTATGGCATACTAAGAGTTGACCGGCTAAACAAAAAAGGAGGTGGTGTAGCTATAATATTTAAACAACATCTAAACATCCAGATCTTAAAATCATCAGCTCCACAAATAGGCAATGAAGAAATAATATATACCAACCTCAAAATTAACCCAAACAAAACCATCAACATAACTGGATGCTACTTCCCACCTGGCCAAAACATCCCTCCACTAGAAAACCTCCTCAGCTGGTCTACCCACCATCTCCCCCAAGAAACTATCATCTTAGGTGATTTCAATATTGACTGGCAATCCTGTTCTGGCAAGAATCCAACCCATCATGTACACCTTCATGGCTTCACCCAACTAGTCCAGTCACCAACAAGGATAAATAAAAACTCCAGCAAGCACTCTACCCTGGATTGGATACTAGTCAGTAAGAACCCCCAGTCATATATAACAGGCTGCTTATCAGATAGCCTCAGTGATCACTCCCCAACATTCCTACTCAAAAAATACCTGTACCAAGCTAAACCTGTCATCTATCGTCAAATACGTAAAACAATAAACTTTAACCCACTCACATTCATCTCATCCCTCAAAGAATGTAACTGGCATGCTCTAAAGTACCTCAGTCTAGATGACGCAGTTGAATCTTTTAATACTACCTTCCTGAACATCCTTAATTACCATGCCCCCATAAGATTTTCCAGAACCAAAGCACAACCCTCCTCATGGCTTCAGAAAACCACTAAGTCAGAAATGAAAAACAGGGATAAAGCCTGGGAGCACTAGCACAAAACCAAAACCCCCGCAGCTAGACAGAAATTCCTAGAACTACGCAATAGAGTCAAAAAGCTAATAAAACGGGACAAATTCCAATACTACCAGTCTGCCCTAGACTCCTCACAACACAGCCCCAAACAATTCTGGTCCTCCATAAACTCCATCCTCCACGCAGGTAAAGTCAGTACCCCTCCTCCTAACATCCCTCACTCCTCAGAAAATATTGCTACCTCATTCAACACACACTTCACCAAACCATACTATCACTAGCTAAACAACACAACCCCCCTCCCCTCCAACCCACACCTTCAACTAGTAATCTCCCCACTGCCTTCTCTTTTTCTCCTGTACCTACCTCCAACATAAAAAAACCTCTTAACTAAACTTAAACCCACCAAATTAGCAGCAGACAACCTCCCAAGTGAATACCTACAAATCGCAGCTGATGCTCTGGCCTACCCAATATCCATCTTGATTAACCGATCTCTGTCAGAAAGTTACGTTCCCACATTGCGGAAAGTCTCACATATAATTCCCCTCCACAAAGGCAGACCCTCTGCAGAACTAACCAATTACCACCCCATAGCTATTCTCTCTCCACTATCCAAAATACTAGAGAGATGCATACACTGTCAGGTCTCACACTACTTCCTTACTAACAACCTCCTTTCCAGTACTCAGCATGGTTTCCGACCAAACCATAGCACCACCACTGCCTTACTCTCCTTTACTAACACTATCCTTCAGCATAAAAACAATGGCTATCGCTCCTCTGCTACTTTCCTAGACCTATTTAAAGCATTTGACATGGTCCCACACAAACAACTTATCTCTGTCCTCAATAACCTATCCTTCTCACAATCAGTCACCAACTGGCTTCAGAGTTACCTGTCTGACCGCCAACAATCCGTTGTATGGCAGAATGACATATCTCCCCAACTACCTGTCTCCATAGGGGTTCCCCAAGGATCCATCCTTGGACCCCTACTTTTCTCTGTTTACACCAATAATCTAGCCTCTGCCACCAAACATGGCACACTCATCCAATACGCAGATGACTCTACCATCATCTGCTCAGCCCAGTCCCTACCCAAACTGCAAAAAGTCACACAGGAAGCCTTTTCCTCTGTTGAAACATGATTATCCGATGCCCAATTAATACTCAACCCAAACAAAACTAAACTACTCATCTTCCAACCCACCAAACATACTCAAAACAACTCTCACTTTAACATCACAGCAAAAGACAACACCACTATATACCCAACTGAACACACCAAATTGCTAGGAGTGGAAATAGACAATAAACTATAATTTGACATTCACATATCCATGACCATAAAAAAAGTCCACAAAAAACTAGGAGCATTACACAGAAATAAACAATTTCTCACCAAAGCAGCAAAGATTTCAATAGCAAATTCTCACCTTATCTCCACCCTACTTTATGCCTCTCCAGTATATACCAACCTAAGGCAATGTGATCTAAACAAGCTAGAGACCTGCTACAATAAAATCACAAAATTCACCACAGGGGCATCCTACCATAGTCACCACTGTCTCTCACTTGCTGAACTGGGCTGGCTTGAACTCCCTCACCTCCTTCAGTGGTATCAACTCTCACTCACCCACAAACTAGTAAACCATCCACTAAACATCCCATCCCTCCAGAATCTACTCCAACCCTATCGCACCACCAGACCACTAAGATCCAGCAACAAAAATCACTTGCAGATCACTAAAGCCAATAACTCTGCTGGTGAAGCACTATTCTCTTGCGCCATAGCCAAATTATGGAACTAACTCCCACCCACAATTACCTCCGTACCATCATGCACCAACTTCAAAACTTTATTAAAAGCGCACCTAAAAACATGCTGGCTATGCCCTTGCAACTCCCACTCTAATATCATCCACCCCATCCAACTACTACCTTTCTTTCACCTCCACTAACTACCTTGATGATAGCAAGCTCAGATGCTCATAAGCCTAGTACTTATTATACAGCAGGAACGTCTCATTGTTACATTTGTTAATGTCTGCTATGTACTTCACAGATAAAGATTCTAGTTGTCTACTGATGTACTATGTTCTTCATCTGTAAATATGTTGTAAGTAATTTCTATGTTAAATTGTTAATCACTATGTAATCCAATGTAACTACTGTCTGTTTATTTTACTGTGGAGCTTTTCTCCCCGGGCCTCCGCTGAAAATGGACCCACGTCCAGTCGGACACTCCCGGTCAACAAATTTAAATAAATAAATAAATACAAAATAAATAATAAAATAAATAAATAAATGTTAATCAAGTCTCTTTTAATGTGTTCCCTGGCCTTATAAATTAAACTGGTCAGGCTGACAGTCCCTTAACTCCTGGGTTGGTAGTAAGACCATCTTTATGGAGAAGCATCACTTCCAGGACTTAGCCTGCAGTCTGGCATAGGTTAAATAGCATATGCAGGGATTCTAACAGGGGATGTTTGGTACTATTTATCAAACAACCAGGTATGATATCTTGTCCCATGGAGTAAGTATTTAGTCTTGGAAAGCACTTTCAGTACATGTTCTTTAGTGATGGGAAGGGAGTGAGAATTACAGGGATTGTGGGGTTTTATATAGTCATATCAGCGGTGAAACTGATTGATTGAAATGATTGGCCTAATGAAGACTGAGTAAAGAGGGACAATGACATCCCTAGATTTAGACACAATCCCTTTGCTGTTCAATATAGAAGGGCTTTCTTAAAACACTATATATGTGTTGGTCAAAAGCTAGGACACTGACCACATAAGTTCCCAAATCCTGAACAACTGAGTCAACTCTTAGGGATGTATTGTCAATGTGGTAGTTTCCTGAGGTAAATGACTTTACAAAGGATACATTAAAGCACATTTGGCAGTTAGTTTCAATCCATGATTTTGGCTCACTGACAGAACCCACACTGTAAAAGTTGCAGACTCCAAATCTGACTTCAAACCAGTGACAAGTGGAGTACCACAGGGTTCAGTCCTGGGACCTCTCCTGTTTGGTATCTACTTCTCTGAAGTACAGGCTAACACAGAAGGCCTCTGGCTAATGAAGTTTGCAGATGACTGCAAACAAGGAGCTATAGTTGAGTCCCGAAATTATGTGGACATCCTACAGAAGGGCCTCACTGAGACAGATGCCTGGTGTCAGAGCCATGGTCTCAAGCTCAGTGTCAAAAAGTGCATCGTTATTCCCTTTGGTAAAAACTCTGTACCCATGAACTACCACATAGGTGGCAGTCTTCTTAATGCTGAATGTGTGATAAGAGACCTTGGGATCCAGGTGGACAGTAGTCTCTCCCTTGACAATCACATTGCCACAGTAGTCAGGAAATCCTTCTACATGGCACACCTCATCACAAAAGGGTTCTCATCCAGGAAAAAAGAGGTCATTGTTCCCCTCTACTTGACACTCATTAGACACTCATTAGACCTATTATAGAGTACAATGCCCCTTTTGGAATGTACCTCACAAGACATATGCAGCAGAGGGAAAGGCCACAGAAGTACCTCACAAAGAGGATTATTGGCCTCAAACAGATGCCCTACACTGACCATCTCAAAAAACTCCAGCTTTACTCTGTTTCAAAGTTGCTGTAGGACATTGCTGTAGGTGGACATATTTTGCATCCAAAATATAATTTATGTAAGCATTTAATAATGTCTAAACAGACAGACACAAACAATCACACACACACACACACACACACACACACACACACACACACACACACACACAAATATGCATTATATATATATATATATATATATATATATATATATATATATATATATATATATATATATCTGTGTGTGTGTGTGTGTGTGTGTGTGTGTGTAGCCGTGTGTCTGTGTGAGTATATATAAAACTCCAAGACAGAGATCCAGCTAAGCTTGAGTCTTCACTGAGTAATACCTTAAACATTTAGTAGTAGATGCCCATGAGATATATGCAAATGACCCCTTAAGGACATACCAGAACAATTAATTTACGTTGTACTGATGAACTCAGAAAAAGGTGAAACATGGCATTTCTACAGGTAGTGCGGTTTGGGTTTATTGACCTGAATGTACCAATAAAGTCATGGGTATTCATAAGCCATATAATAAAAACACCTGTACAGCATTAGGGGGTCATTTGTATATATCATACATTATACTACAAGAGTTTTAAAGTCTTATACAATGAATACGCTAGCCTAGCTGGAACTTTCTTGGAATTTTTATTGACTGGTTTCTCTGTGTGACCTTTTTACCCTTTAGTTTAGATGTTAGTTGAGCTATTTTGTAGGCACCTCAAAATTTATGGACATCAAGCTTGGTCTTATCTCTGTGTTTCCAAACTATAGGCAAACAATCCACTTATGCTGAACAGACAAGCTCAGAAAAAGGATGAAATATGTCATGTCTACAGCTAATGGGGTTTGGATTTATTGACCTAAATACACTAGTAAAGACTTAAAAAATGAAAAGTTTTGGGCTTTCAGAAGACACATAGTTGGAACACTGGTTTGTGCTTAAGGTTATTTGCATATATTTCATGGCCCTCTACTACAGGAGTTTTAAGGGATTATACAATGAAGACTCTAGCTTAGGTGGATATTTCTTGGACTTTTTACTCAGTGGTTTGTCCATGACATTGTTTTGCCTTTTGGTTTATGTATATATGTTATGTGTACACACACACACACACACACACACACACACACACACACACACACACACACACACACACACACACACACACACACACACACACACACACACACACACACACGTGCACACGCGCACACACACACACACACACACACACACACACACACACACACACATGCATTCTGTCTTTTATATGCTCACATGTCCTTGTAGCTGCTGCTGCATTTCCCTCATTTGTTAATCTGCTGATTGAACTGCAATTGGCGAGTGTAGAGGAAATGACATGTTCTTCCAACTGCTACTACATATAATTTTGCTAAATAAATTTTGTTTTATTTATTTATTTATTTATTCATTCCTCTTTTTTATTTTATACACACTTGCTCAACCTTGGCCTATTAGCTGCATTTAGTGAACCTAGACAACATGGCCATCATGTTGTCTAGGATCACCAAACAACATGGTGGCCATTTGTTTTTTTCCCCATACATGCTTCATGGCACTTTAGTATGCTGCCATGAAGTTGCGGCTTGTTTCCATATGGCTCTGCTTGTACAATAATACCCTGTTGGAGAATGCCCATTCTCCACATTCTACAACATGGTATTATTTAATGAACTGCCCATTTTCTAATCCATTTTCTACAGTTATTAATGGTTATGACTGCACGTCCTCCCTGTGGTCGCGTGGGTTGCCTCTGGGTGCTCCAGTTTCCTCCCACATCCTATAGACATGCTGTAAGTGGATTGGCCACTCTAAATTAGCTCTAGGTGTGAGTGTGTACATGAGCCTGCCTTCTGTGGAAGGTTGGGTGCTGGCTGGCAAATCGACACCATAAAAACTCCACTGCCAATCGTTCTGTGGACCATTGTTCTGCTGTGGCAACCCCTAACCAGGATAAGCCAAAAGGAGATGATGATTAATGGTTCATGACTTTTAGTTGCTGTCAATGTCTAGCACAGCAATCTTTTCTGAAAAAAAAAACATGTTGAAAAAATAGTGGCTTTTCTCTGAACATAGTCTATGCAAATGGTGTATTAATGAATAAAACTGTCCTCAGAGATGTAAAATGCAGTCTTAAATTATTACTATGTTGAAGACCTTAGATATAAATTGAAATGCAGTAGTCTTGCAGTTTACTACTTGTCAGTGATAAAAGAAAGAAAATTACCATAACAGTGCTAGTAGCTGACAGGCACTCATTAGTCCAGTTTTTGTAATGAATAACACATTTCTTATTCAAAGCTTTAAACATTATGACACTATTAAAAAGTTCAGAATACATTTTATGTTAGTTCAAAGCAAGAATACAGGGAGAAAAACAATAATAGCAGATAGCTTACAGTGAAAATTAAAAATTTAGAGCTAAATATAGTTATTCATTACTTTCAAGATTGTTGTGTTTCATCATAAGGTTGCATTTTAAGAATACAGACCTTAGTTTCAGACAGCATGTTCTCCAAAGGAAAAATAAAAAGAATTACAAGAGGCAGAGGTGTACTGCTAAACTAACATGGTGTCTTTAGTTAAACAATGTAAGAATTAGTTACTACAGGATGCCATTATTGTAGCAGAGCAGTGTGTGAAGAGAAAATGTGCCTTCAAAGCAAACCACAACTGGTTTCTGATATAACTTTGCTTTAGATATACCTTCTTTAAAGCAGAGACATGCAAAGCAGTAATTGGGCATAAAGCAGATCACACCAGATTATGAGGTAGTTTTAAAGTTTGAATATCAAATGTAATTAGGAAAAATTATTGCGGAGAGTAGAACAGTCAATAAAGTACCGGAAATCATTTATTTATTTTGTTTGAGACCTGCAACATTATACTCTGTGTCAATGCTGCTAGGATCCTTGGACTTCATTTCCTAACATTTATACTTTCTTACAAGGAAAATGAGGTTGGGATTCAGAAAGGTTACTTCCAGTGGCAAGCCCTTTTTATCACTGGTGGTAACTGTTACTGCCCTACTGCAGTGCTGATCTCTAAGTGTAGCACCATGACTGACTTTCTGCACTGCCTTTTGCAAATGTTAATGAGGTATCCCAGGGGAGCAGCATATGGTAATTAGCCATGTGTCCTTCACCCAAGAATTCCTGTGCTAAGTGTTTTATGCAGCTGAGTGATTCATAGAACCACTCAGCTGCATAAATCCTTACTGCCAACCTCAGTAATTAACTCGACCAAAAGCTCATGTTCACCAATTACTTTCAGCAGGTGACATCACATTGTAGTTCAATATTGGTGAGTTCTGCTAATAGGTAGTTTGGGGGGATTTCGTGTGTGTGTGTGTGTGTGTGTGTGTGTGTGTGTGTGTGTGTGTGTGTGTGTGTGTGTGTGTGTGTGCGTGTGTGTGTGTGTGTGTGAGGGTAGTGAATGTCCATACCTCTGAACTCCCCCTAAACTAATAAACAGTGGGTATAATATAGGGGAAGACACTAGACTATTACTATATTGACTTTTTAAGTGGATGTTCCAGGTGCAAAGCTATTATGGGGTCATGGTTTTGGTGCAATGGAGTAGGGGTTGCAGTACTTGCTAAATGAATGCAAAATGAATGCTAATAATGCATTCTCAGGCAAACTTTTATTATTTCTAAGTACTATAAAAGTGAATAGAACAACAGGTTTTGCAGCATAAAAAAATTGTTGGATACACTAGAACACTCTTGAATACTACCTTAAGCCACTTACAAAGTTAATAGAAACCAGGCATTGGAGCACAAAGTGTATACTCAGCAGAAGGAAACTCTAATGGCTGGCATTATTGATTTACTGCACTGATCTATGTTATACAAGAGTTGTGCTGAGACTTGCCAGGGAATCACTACATGACAGCAGGGACTCTATAAATATTACTTTAATCCACTTAAAAGGTTGATAGAGTAACAGTTTTTGCATCCATATGCACATTCTGAACATTAAGAAGAGAGAAACTCTGTAACATCTTGCATTATTGACTGATTATAATCATTTTTATTTGAGACGGCTGGATAAAAAAATAACAAGTAGCATCAGGGACATTCTTTTAAGTCAAGGACTAGTAACAGGTATGGGGTGTTTCCATGTGTGTGTGTGTGTGTGTGTGTGTGTGTGTGTGTGTGTGTGTGTGTGTGTGTATCTGGATATGTGTATGTTCTGGGAGATGAATGAGGGAAGTGTACTAACATGATGCATCAGTCGCCAGTGGGGATTACCACAAGGGCAGCAGAAAAGGGCCCTTGCATTAATCACAATGCAATTCAAAGACATGAATATTAGCTGATAATGAGGTCTTCCATCATAGCAGTGAATGTGCCCCTGTATTTCTGGCTTCTGTGATCGCACTAACAGGTCCTTTTTCCACAACCCTAGCTTTCAAGACTTAGCATGTCTCTGAATCCTGGTCTGCATCTCTTGTACTTCCCAAAGAAGGTGGATTGGACACTGTAAATTGGCTCTAGATGTGCATGCCTTCTGTGAAAGGTTGAGTGCCAGGCTGGCAACTCGACACCATAAAACTCAACTGCCAATCATTCTGCAGACTGTTGTTCGCTGTGGCAACCCCTAACCAGGATAAGCCGAAAGGAGATGATAGACAGAATAGTGGCATGTGAAGTATCAATTAATCTTTTTGTTGGGACTTGATGTACTGTAATGTAATGTACAACTGCACATGCATTGTAGCTTTAATAATATTGTACATTTATATTTGTACTTGAACAATCTGAATTAATACTCCAAATTTACTGATGATTTTACTTGGCAAGCTCTTCCTGATGTCTAATCACAACATTGACTGTCACACATCATTTAATAATATCCTTTACTTTTGTTATGCATCAAAAATATTTATATTGTATTGGCTGCAGAGTGCTTATTGTAACTGACAGCAATATACTTCATTTTGCCTTCAGACAGTACTATGACTTAAAAAGATAGATGAAATAAAGTCATGGCACACCTGGGTATCCAAGGAAAATATATTTAATAAAAAATAGCACAATTAACAGTAAACATATTCATGTACAAATCAGACTTCATCAGACTGAAACATTAGCAAAAAGTCACATTCAGTACTGAACCAAGTATATGATAAAATTACATGACATCATACAACAATTTCAATGCTGTGTAGACCTTTGCTTTAATTTACATTTAAAATTCAGCATATCATTTAAGGCTGAATGCATGCAGCCATTTAATATAACCTGCCATATTTATTTTCCTTTGCATCTCACATATTTGTCATATCACTATCCTTAACATTTATTAAACCATGATCTAACAAGTAAAAGCAAAACTTACTAAAATGCTCACCCATCTTTGCATGCATAATAAGGACATTGTTGACATTATCTTTTCTTATAAGGTAGCTGTGGTTTTACATTCTCACATTAAGTACATGCATAAAGGTCTGGACAACTTTTGGAAGAAGTAAAATAAACACTTCTGTCATATACTTACAGAACCCAGGGAAAATCTTGTCTATTTGGACTTTTCTTTTCAAATATAAAACTATGAAATGGACTGTGGATAAGTATATTGACTGTAAATAAATAACATAGTTACATCTATGAGATTTGATTAAGTTCTACCTGATGCTTTACAAAAGCACATACCTGGCATAGTGGTGATAACCTGACTACAGCACTTTGAAATTTAGCAGAAAGGACATCCATTACATTTACACTATAAATAACCAAATGATAAAAAATGATACCGTCATTAAAGAGCTAAGGGCAGTAGTAGACAGCGATTTAATCTCAGTGTGTATGTACTGAGGCCAGGAAACTGACTAAGTAGCTCATCTAGTTTTAAATAGCCTGTCTAGTTACTCCATGGAACTCACCACACTCTATACCTCACTGATCTATGAAGAAATTAAATAGGCTTGCTTGGAAATCACACCTGGAATAATAACCAGTTGAACCATGCCTGTGATACTCATTGCAATAGCACAGATTTAAAGCAGGTTTTTTTTCAGATGACAAGCCCCTGTACACCCCCTAAACTTACATCCACCAACTTCTTGATTGCTCAACACTGTAGAAGTGAGAAACTTTCTAAAATTTTGCACACAGTCACAAGCAATCATTACTGTTGCTTCAGTAAGTGTGAGCAAGTGATTTCCTAAGACCTACATTTAGAGGAACTATTTGACATTCTTAACCCATTATTGAATACAATGCTACATTTTGTAGCCTTCAAGTAATATAAGATAATTCTCTGCTATAAAAATACAATGTTGGAAAATCTGAACTATTTAAAAAGGCTTAAGGAACTGTAATTACATTCTGCTTCTTATAGGTTATTTGGAGGGAACTTGGCCTGATCTATAGCATAATGTCTGATCCAGATTTATTTGAAAATCTGTGCCAGGGGTACATTGTTGGGTGTTTAACAGCAAATCATGAAAACTAATACAAAGAATGAATATCAACAACAGAAAAAAGTGTGAGAGTCACATTATAGATTGTCTTCCAGTATTATGGAATCGGCTTCTCTACAGAATGAGAAGTCAGTAAGTTAGTTCTTTCACAGTCAGGATATTCTCGGGTGACTCTGTGATGCTGAATAGGATAAAACAAGGTATCAAAAGATGAATAATGATATGCAAATGTATCTGGCCAATCAAACCAGCATGCCTGTTGTAAATCCATAATATGCCATAAGGAAAAAGTCCAGCCGCTAAAGTATCATTGAGCGGCTGAACTTTCCTGTTCACATATGCAACATCTTAAAACGTAGTCAAACTACAAACACTTCCTGAAGGTGCTCTTCACAACCAGGACTGTAAGGCGTAGGTGAAATCTACCTTAGTGGGAAGTTGATATCACCTACATCTTGCAGTCCTGTTTGCGAGGCACCTCCAGGAAGTGTGGTTTTCATTTTTCCATTTTGCTTCGGTTTAAACCACAAACACCACGAAACAGCAACAAAACACTACCTTACCTCTTAACCTCTAAGTGCAAGAAATCTGACGTAACTGACAGACAAATACCTGACAATACAGACACATTTTATATATTGCTCTTATAAAGTTACCACCTTAATAAAATAACAGTATCTGTGTTAGCACGTATTTCCTAAAGGATATGAAGTCTGAAACTCAAATGCTTGCCATTATATAATGAATTTAATCCTTATATTACCCACTGACTTCTCAGGAAAGCACACATTTTATGAAGAAAAGACCAAAAATGTGAGGCAAAAATCTGAACATTCACAAAAATCGGGACAGTTGAAAGGTATGAGCACTCCGTGAGCCATTGCATTTCAGTGATAGTACAGCAAACTACTTTATCTGCTTAACACAAAGAAAAACTGTTACAGCCCCAATAAACACTTAAAATGACCACAACAACCCATACATTTTACCAACCAATATCTAAAATTATTTACAGTTGCAAAAACGAAATAATTAATACACAGATGTACTTATACAGTACAGACTAATTTATATTCCAAAATGAGCATTCTGATTGCTTTAAAGACTATCCCCCAGATTCACTATCCTTCCGTGCAGGACTAGCTTAGTCCTGCATGGAAGTGGATGTTTAAGAACAGGATGGTAGCACGCCATGCATATTAATGAAGGCACGCTGCCTGAGCTCCTAAATGGATATGGAGCATATACGAATACAGGGGGCATGTCTGAGAGCAGAGTTCTCAGAATATACACAACCCTGCAATGCAGAACAGCAGTGCATAAATAAGAATAAGCGAGACAGCTCATAGATGTTCACATAGCCCCAGCAACATCTCCCCAAATTTACAAGAGCAATAGTTAAAACATTAAAGAAGTGTTTTTTTTTTTATAAACAGATTAAATTTAACCGTAGTTGCGTGGGTTTGCCCATCACTTAGCTACAGTTAATGCAGCTTAAATAGCATAAAAGGATAAAAAGCAAGATATATGCAAATGAAGCAATACAGCAATAGTGTAGTGGTCAGAGCATTCGCCTTACGAGCAGTCATTCCCGGTTCGAGTCCCACTCCAATACAATCCATTTTCCATGTCAAATCATGTTATGATCAATTTATTTTGTTGCATAACCTATAACATAGCATATATTTGTGAACTGGAGTACTGCATTAAAAGCAGATGAGAGGTGTCATTGTCATAATGTTATAAAGTCCACAGATAATCACGAGTGCCCCATACAGTATATGTACACAGGAATCAGGGATACAAATTGGAGGTAAAATGTGTAATAAATGATAAATCCATACAGTTTCCAAATCATCCACCTTCCCACAAACCATTAGACATTATTGTCTAAATTTGTGCGGTGTAAGTGAGATTAAGCACTAGTAAGCAAGAGTTAGCATATTTAAGCAGTACTAAGCAAGTTTAAGCCTGTTTGCATGGGGATAAGCAATGCACACACAGGTGAAGCAATATTGAAGCTAACTCTCTGTAAGCATATTTATCCAGAGGTTAGCATTGCTTACCTTCACGCAAACCTGCTTATAATTGCTTAAAAGTGCCTTAATTACTCTGTATGCATCAGCCGCTGTTCTGGCCAGAAAAAGAATTAACAGCCTGTGCAGGGCTTGAACCCAGGACCCTGTACACTATAGTCACAGTATTTAACCCCTAAGTCATCACAGCAGTACATAAGACTGAGGTATCACCAAACAGATCCTCACTATAGGAAATAAAACTGAACATGCGAAAGGAATCTATATACAGTTTTAGATTGTATACCCAACTACAGGACGTAAATATGTGAACTGGAGTTCTGCATTAAGCCCAGATGTGAGGTGTCAGTGTAATAAAATGTTGAAATCCCCTAATAAACACAAGGGCCCCATACAGTGTACGTACACATTAATCATGGATACCAAACATATATAGAACATGTAATGAATAATAAATCAATGCCAAAATGCAAATATAATGCAAATTAAATATTAAGCAGCGCTAAGCATTGCACAGCTCAGCTTAGTACATGTAAGCAATGTGTAGGTCAGCTAACTCAGTCTGCCAGTTGGTATACCACTTTAAGCATACCAACATTAGGTAAACAGGTTTGCTCATAGCTTAGCATTTTCAAAACACTCCAAACATGGCAAATTGCAGGAAACCAGCCCTATTTAAACCCAACAGGTGGAAATACATCTCATAACTGGTTGTAGCTTCCCCTTGTAGGCACTATGTCTGGAATGGGAGATGGTGTGCGCTTTCACATGCAGCACTGAGGCATCCAGGAGTCCAGAGTCATGGCAGGACTCCTTGTGAAAGACCATGACCAGAGACACCTGCAAGTCCAGTACCAGGGTTCCCATACAAAGCGGAAGCCTGGGACCATTTCTGCCATGACCTTACCAGTGCCACTGACATACCTCAAACTGGTGAGCAGGTCAGGCATCACTATGCTGACCTGAAGTGGATAAAGGGGGATGTCTTGGATCAGTGGATCCAAAAGGCTAGGAGGACAGGGGATGTCCCAGCCATGTGTAATTATCAGTCCACTACCTGTTTAATAATTGCCAGCTCATATATATTATGGATAGGTATGGCTAAATATTCCTCTTATGTCTTTCACAGCAGCAGGTGAGTGGGCTGCGAACCAGGAAGCCCATGGCTGTAGACTGCAGCGTTTGTGACACGAGGCAGGTTAGTAATACTCTTGCATGTACAGTCATAGGAAATAAATCTAAAAGTAGTAGTAAGTTAATTGCCTGTATAAAACCTGTATTGTTTAAGGCATGTACTTCATACACCAGAGAATAGAACAGGAAGAGACTCATATAGGATGTATGTAAATAAAAGCATAATAGCCTGACAATAAAGGTCTAAATGCTGGACTGCATGTGTTCACTCTGGTATCATATGGTAATGTAGTGTTGCAATCACTTAATAGTACTATTGTAGTAAGCACTGTTACCCGCACTGTGCTACATAAATAAAATGTGTAGGAATGTCTGATATGACTGTTGTAATCCGTTGATGTCAAATAGTAGAACTGAGAGAGACTTAGACAGAAAACATTGAAAACAAAGACAACAAAATCCAAATAGCACAATCAACTGCAATGTGAACTGTTGTAATGTTTGCACACACAGTCATGGTTCGAATCCTGGGAGTGGTAGTAGGCTGTATGCAGAATCATACCCCACAACTGTATAGATATGTCCAGAATGTCCAGTAAATTGGCTCATAGCTACTGCCTGTCACCCTGTCCCCCTGGTAAATCAGTGGGAAGATCCCAGACATTTAGGCAGCAAACAAGACATACAACTGATTGTTAGGCATCTATAAGAACAAACCTGTCACTCTAGAGACTCCCCAAAATGTTATGAGAGTAAATTAGCCAAGTATGTCCCATCTCTACCCCCATGTTGTCAAGCTGTGACCAGAGTGTGTACAGTAACAGAGTGAGATGTATGTGCATAATAGTAATGTGGAAACTGGTAATTTGTGTGGCAACATTCAGATAGTGCTAACAAACATGGCTCCCACAGGTCTGTCAGATACGAACACTGTGCCTAGAAATAAAAGACTGATACTCTGTAGTGGTACTGTTTACTCTGGTATTGTATGGCATTGTCAGTGTTGCAGTTTCTCAGAATAATAAGGTATCACTCATCACTGTCACCCACACTGTACTACATAATACAACTGTCTAGGAAATCTGGTATAAGAGTGTTGCAATTACAAGGTCAGAATGTAAAACCACAGGAGAATTATATACAGAAATCAGACAAGAGATACACAGCAATATCTATATAGCACACCTAACTGTGATGGACAGTGTTTTATTTTTAGCAGACACAGCCATGGTTCAAATCCTGAGTGTGGTAGTATGCTGTATGGAGAATCATACCTCACAAGTGTACAGAAATGGCCAGAATGTCCAGTTATTCTGCCCATATCTGCTGGCTGTTACCCTGTCCCTCTGCCATATCAGTGTGCTACTTTCTGACATGTGGGCAGCATTTCATGTCATACAACTGACTGTCAGACCTGTACATATTTGGAAAATGTCAAATAAAACAAACCTGTCATTGTACAAGTCACTAAAGGTTTAAGAGGGCAATAGTCAAAATATTTCATGGTTCACCTGCATGTGGTGAAGACATGCCCAGAGTGTGTGCAAAAAGAGATGGACAGGTATGTGCATAACATCAACTTGAAATCTGGGAGTATGTGTAGAAACAGTTAGGTAGTGTTAACAAACAATACCTCCACAGGTATACCAGGTAAGAGGTGTATACTGCAGGTAAAACTCAGTTCATGTATATAGTTGTCAACAGCCATACCACTGTCCAAACTAAGGCAATAGGGTAGTGTACTAATACCTGTAAGGTACAGATCACAGCACTGACTAGGAAAGTAATGCGAACTACAGGAATATACTAGCTGTTAATTGACATATTTGTCTCTTCCCCACCATATCTGCAACAATAAACTAAATACACAACTCAATCAGTATGTGCTGAATTAACTGAACTGTTGGGACATATGTCCTATTGTTTAATAATTATTCAAATTTGTTTCTATACATTTGCTATGTTGAATTGCTCCCACATTGGTATATTCCCACATGGGAATATCTATGCATGCTGTTATACCTAATCCTGGAATATGATGACTACTACTAACCCACAGATGATAAAATTTAAACACCATAGCACATTTGGAAAGGCTGGTCCCAGCAGACCAACTTGTCCCACTTCAGCTAGCCATGGCACTGGGCACCAGCACATCTTGGGCCCAACCTGGGACCTCCTAGTCCGCTGGTCCTTCATCACTTTTGGGTGGAACTGCTTCAGGGGATGGGGCTCGCCGCCCCCTGAGAGAGGACTTGGACAGGAACCTGTCACCCATCTCCAGGTCTGGGTCATGGTGCATAGCGAGCCCCGCAGGGAGGTCAGAGATCTGCTACACCAGCTTGAGGGCCATGTGTCGCAACTAGAGGGTCAGCCTCACCCTCCTACTCAGCCCCCAGCACAGCCACCTTCGGGGCTGTGAAGGTGCAGTGGCGACTGCCCATGGGTAGGGACCTCAGTCCCACTGTTTCCACTAGGGGGCTCATGGGCTTCTGATTTCCTAACACCCCTCCCCATCAAGGTGTTTACCCCCCATTTGTCATATACCACCACTGGAAGCATCTTGTTTGTCTTGTCTGTTAACCTACCTAACCTACCTCCCCAAATATACCTACTATCCCTCCCCAACATCCCACTCTCACCTGAAAAAAAAAGGGCAATCTGTTCCCAAAAAAAAATAGCTGTCCATATCGCACACATGTCTACTGGACACATGTAATCTGGTCTAATTGGCTTTACAGCATACTATTGTTGTCCTCACCCCTTTCTCAGGGGTGTGAGTGTCCAAATCTGTCTCCAAATTCAGTGCATATGCACAGCTATTGTTGTAGATGAAATGGGCAGATGTGGACCTTCCCTACACCCTTCCTGCATATCTCTAGCTATTTTCCCTGCTGTCTTTCCCTTTTTGTGCCCCTTTTTCACCACTTTCCTATCGACCCTTTTTCATTTCTTTTAAAGAAATTAGCATGGGGGTAAGCTATATATGTAAGTACATATACACATAGATATGTATAGGAAGATAGATATTTAAAGGGTGTACACCATACGGAACAGCCAGTATTCCTACAGTTGCCACTTTATCAAATGGAAACTATGAGTCACCCATACAAAAGACACTTGTTGCCCGAAACATATACCTACAGAGAGGTCAAAGGATATAACACCACACACAGTTTGCATACATGAGATAGCTTTATTTGTGTACTATTACAGTGGTATATGCCATGTCATATAGCTGTTCAGACTTTGAAATACATATAAACAGACTAATGCAACTCTCAAACAGATCAATTAATACAGTATTCCGGAAAGCATAACATATGTTGCTGTCCAGGCCAAGGCCTTCAAGTAGTACAACAGTAAAGACAGACTGGGCCACAGAAAAACAATCAATAGTAAGTAATGCAGATGTATAGTACAGCAGTCTCTAACTACACTCTGTACACAATCCCTAGGGGGAAAAGACTTCAGTTGACACAATGGGATGTATCTGTTACATAATAAGGTATAACTGAAACCATCACAATCACACTGACAAACAGAACAGTCTGTATGGCAGGAAGCTGTAGGCCTGCATTTTCCCAAGGTGAATTGTATGGTAATGTACATCCAGATACCTTAAGGCAGCTTACCCCTGATATCCCTCACGTGTTGTGACAGCCTAGGTTAGTTATGGTGCACCTCCCCCCCCCCCCATAGACTGACATACAGGGGCATATACCACTGTTATATACACTAACTTTGGGACTGCAGAAGGGCACACATGTATTGCGCAGTTGAAGCCCACACATATATGGACCCAACCCCACAATATGTGTGGGGGCCACAACAGCAGTGGAATGATGTCAGGAATGTCAGCATGACATACTCACAGGCCACTACATAACCCCTGACAGCATGTCATATGGACAAAGCCTGGTATGTAGGTGGAGGACAGAGGCTGGAACATAGACCCATATGTGAAATAGTGTTGTTATACACTAAGCAAGTTGCTGGTGTTACAGGATAGTCTGCAACATACCCTTAGGCAGGAATATGAAGTCAGAAACAAAAATGGATGTAGCCATGTACTGATAGCACTCAACACACACACTGCCAGTGATATATCTGACACAGGACCGGTGTGGTGGACAGACAAAACATAGCAGGCACATCTCTGACCATCTAGTGGATGCACCCACAGTTGAGAGCTATGCAGACTGCATTCCATGTTAAACTAGTATGTACACACAAACCCTGTAACACTGGTGCTATACAATGCATACAACAACACTACTCACACTCTGTCTGTAGTTCTGGAACCTCATACAAATGTGTAGCTGGCCTGAGTGTGCAAGTTCTCTTGTAAGAGGTATTACTACCTGCTGTCTGTAACACTGCTTCCCACACACAGGAAGGATGTCCACCATACAGGAAAGGTAAAAGGAACCATGTCCATACGATGTAGGGATTTATAGTGGTGGGATGCCATGACAGTGGTAATTAGAAGTACTACACAGCATGCTGCATACAGGAGCAACTGGGGGACACTGATTGGTGCAGAGGCCATCACCTGATCATGTGGATCACCTACAAAAGCCATGCTGCAATCTATTCCAAACAGTTCAATCCATTTACTGGAGAGAGACAGAGAAAGAGAGAGAGAGAGAAACCAGAACCACAAGCAAAACTAAAAACAAAAACAAAACCGAAACAGACCAAAAGAAAGCAGACTAAGGCCAAAGGCAAGGAGAAAAAAAAACTCCTACAAGGAAGCCATCCAAAACAGACCTCATTCCCACAACAGGTATCTGAAGTATATATACATGTAATTGACTGTAGCACTTGGTCCATAATACTGGGATAGATGATGTGGAATGATATATATGTGCCATCAGGTGTTGTTGTTGTAATGATGCTCAGCTGAACAACTGCTATGGACAATAGAGTCTGTCCGTGTGGGTAGAGGGCCATACCTGTCAACTGTGCAGAGCAGCACTGACTGACAAGATGTAAGCCAACATAGTATGTGTTGTATAATGGAAAGGATGTATATTACTGTGGCTAACAGCTAGTTGTGGAAGTAATGCCATAATAATGGACATGTGGGTTCCAGAGCCCACCAATTTCAGGACACTCAGATTAACATGCATTGTAGCATGCTGAAATGCCATAGGTGTGTAACAGGCTTACCTGCAATCTGACCCTCTATATATCCCCCTAATGTTAGGCTGTATCCATATGTGGCACCTGTCTGTGTTGTAGCAAGGCAGAACAGTGCAGCTGCATAGGAAGGAGAGTTAGAGATTGTGGACCCCATATATAGGTATGCATATATATATATATATATATATATATATATATATATATATATGTGTATATATATATATATATATATATATATATATATATATATATATATATATATCTATATATATATGTATGTCTACAGATATACAGATATATACCCATATATATATATATATATATATATATATATATATATATATATATATATATATCAACACATATATACCACATAAAATATATCTACACACACACACACACACACACACACACACACACACACACATATATATATATATATATATATATATATATATATATATATATATATAGCAATATACACACAGATATATACATCTGAAAGTGTGTGCAACATGGATGATTATGTCACATGTGAACCCCTTGTTGGGACCACATTGCACTTGTCTGTGAAATAGGGAATGGAAATATGGGGAAGGATAGCAGGTATATTTGTGGAGGTGGTTCAGGTTTGTAGATATAGAGGACAGCCTACAGGGGTCGTATATGACACATGTGGTGGGTAAACACCCTCAGTGGTGTGTGTGGTCTGTGATGTGGAAGCCCCCATAGGGAAACAATGGGAACAAGGCCCCCACCCATTGCTAGTCACAACAGCAGTTTCATGGCCCTGAAGGTGTCTGGCCTGGAGGCTGAGCAGGAGGAGCATGTGGACCCTGTGATTATGTACTGGCGGCCTCAAGGTGCTGTAGCACATCCCACAAGTTTCTGTGGAGCCTTCTATGGAACAGAACCTGGACCTGACCTCGGGTGACAGGATCATGTCTGTGTGTGCCCCTGGGGGGGGGACACCATCTCTTGAGGTGGTTCCACCTGAAGGTAGTGCTGCCCCAGTAGATGAGGAGGCTCCAGGGTGGGTCCCACATGTAATGTGGCCTGGTAACATGGCCAGATGAGGTGGAAGAGGTGATTCTGCTGACAACTATTCCCTTAACATGCTATTGTGTCACTGTTATAGAACAGCAATCCTGGAACATGTCCAACAGCATGCATAAATATTCCCAATAAAACACAATGACAGATGTGCAGCAATCACACAGCAGGCATACCACATGCACATATATAAAACCATAGTGGCCCTGACAATAGCATGCAGGTGAAATATTCCGCAACAGACCAGCAATGATAGTGTCCCCACAGGGAACATGGCTACAAACACATAGCACAAAGCATGGTACAATACAATATATGTCCCAATGGAAGGTAAGCTGTAGCCATACCTAATGAGTTGTGTGAACAGTTTGTTGTCACTGATAAGGTGGGGGGGAGACAGAGACGTATATTAACAACTATGGTAACCTTGCTGTATGAGTTGCTCAGACCTGTTTCCATCTTTATGTCTTTCAGGCAAGATGTCCCACAGCCATTTACCACGGTATTCAGTGGTGGAAAATAAAGTAATTTTGAACCACCTTATACAGCACAACCCAGTTCTGTTTGGCAGGACAGCCCATGAGAAGCAGGAGCAGACTGCCCTGTGGAACGATCTAGTCCACAGGGTCAATGAGGTTGGCCTGCATAACCGCAGTTATGAGCAGGTCCGGCATCATTGTACTGACCTGCTTCGCAATGCCCATCAGCATGCTGCTGCAGTCCAGGGGATCACCTCACAACTGGGGGGGGTCCATGCCATCCATCCCCCCGACACGTGTTGAGGAGCTCCTCGCCAGCCTCGTTGCACCTGGCTGCCCGCACACCCAACAAGTGGCAGAGACCATTGTGGAGGTGGGTGCTACCGACACACCGGCTGAGAAGTATGCAGGTAAGGCCACAGGGCACATCAGTAGACCACTGTTGCATATGCATCCGCATCTGTACAGGTAGATCATGCATATGTGAGATGTCATATATGTAATCTGCTGCTGCGTACTAGTAATAAACAGATGTGCATAAGCTGTAGTATTGTGGACTTGTACTGTTGATGTACTGTAATGCTGCATCCACCCTGTAGCAATGCCATAGCTATGGCCAGTGACATAACATCTCTCACACTCTTACATAGGTCTCTCTGGTATACCACCAAGGCAGCAGCCTGTAGCTGGTGAGTATGGTTTATATTCATGCCTGCCAATACACCGAGCATGTAATGGCTATAGTATATTCCATGCACACATCTAACATACCTACCCATAATTCATGCCGTACATGTTCACGTATTGTTACTGTTAACTGCACTGCATCACAATTGTGACTATGATGGGGTATCTGAAGGGAATGCCAGACACCTGCGAAATAACTAACATCCTGTCATTGCAAAATGGGTCCACAGGGATGAACATAATGGTGGGACACATGGCCTACAGTAGGGACATGTGTGCAACATCACCCTTATACAGTGCTACAACAGTGTATATACCAGGATTACAATAGCAACTGTTACAGATCAACACTATGGCATATCATAATACTGTGGTCCACAACCCTCAACACCTGCAATGTGGTCCCAACATGAGCACTGAGTGTGTAATACAGAACCGTAGGTTAGGGCAGCAAATATGGGATATACATACCTTCACAAACACTGGTAGCATATGTGAGAACACACTCCAGAGAAAATATGGTGGAGGCAGCTGTTGAGGTACTGCCTGCATGCATTTGTCATGGAAATGCACCGTTCAGCAAGTACACTTCCCCAATATCACACCACGTGGTGGTCAGCTGTCCAAGATGTTTGGCCATTAAATCTGCATACTTACCTGCAACAGAGGCAGGTGTGGCTTGCACACATTGTACATGATATGTTGTGGGCCCCATACCCAACAGGTAGCACACACGAGCTGCACATGTAGCTATACCTCACCATTGCATATGCCATGGCAAACAGTGCAGACAGTCATATATGTGGCAAGTATGTATGGGACAGGAATGATGTAGGACATAAACAGATGGCCACCCAAGACAAATGCTGTCACATGTAGCAAACTGGTCATGTGGACTGGCCACTAACACAGAGGGGGTTGCAGGAATGTCCATCAAGTACTGGCTGTGCAGTAACCGTGTCAGCAATTGCCTGGAGTCTGCAAGCACATGGCCTATGGGCTAGGGTAAACAGATGTGACAGTTGTACCACAGGAAACATCAGCCAGGCCTCTCTACAGGTAGTGTATGCATAACAGAATAGGTCCCCAACAGTCATGAGTTGCAATGTATACTGGTCTACCATGACCATGTTGGAAACCTACAAACAGTATTATATAAGATACAGGTGCTGCACGACCAATGCCTCACCCCATCTCAGGCCCACAATCCCCAGCTGTACTGTGCCAGTGCCAATGTACATCTGTATGTTTGCCAGTCATTAGCTGGGACTAAGCTGTTACACATGGTGTTCAGTGTTTGGGACACTGCAAACTGACACACATGTGTAGGCCATAGTCAAGCATCTGCAAAAAGGCTGAATGTGGGGAGGGTGTGTCATCCTGACACACCAGTGCACTGCAGCAGGGATCCTAATGGTGCTATGAATGGCCATATCTGCACACAGTCAGGTTCAGGAACTGTGGCAGATGTAACACTAACTCCACAGCAGTAGTGGTGGCAGTATGTGAACTTCAAGGGATGTGCACATGAGTAGACCTTGCAATCATGCAAAGTTGGGGGACATGTGTAGGGCAGATTGACTATATACTGGCAAATGCAGATGGCCCATGCTACTATACCCCTGCCAGGAATAGTGATTGCTGTATTAGACATAACAATAGGTACAACAAACTGTCATGATAAGGGCATGCACACATATGCACCCATGGAGTATATGAATCGTGGTCAGCATCTGCACACCTAACACATTTCTTAGACACTGCATGTGAATGTACAGGACATAAGTCACATATCAAGTTCATGTAATGTTAATATATGCAGTGATGTGATCCTATGGCATATCAAGGAAGAGTGTGTCATATCAGTAAGGATGTGTACACTCCCCATAGCCACTGTAAGGTCTGATGGTTGTCAGTGTAATATATCGTATTGGTCATACATCCACCACTGATGTTGAGATATGTAAACCAGACATCAGGCATTCACAAATAACATCTGTCCACATATCATCCCAGGTATGTATCGCTCAAACACATATAGGCTGTGACCATTATTGCAGACATAACCGACACATTAATGCACATTAAGCAATGGTTTGTACACCTGTGAGGTTTGGTGCACAGTCCATGGCAGGGTGCAGAACAGGTGCACAGCAATACTGTGTACATGGGTGCAGTGTTTTCCAGGGGAAGGGGCATCACCTACTAACACAGCCCATGCATCACATACATGTAGACTGTTGCTAGCATGTATGGATTATAGCTGCACTGCATGCTGTTGAGTACCATATGTTATGCATGTTGACAGATGGGTAATGGGAGGACTGTGTGTACTATCTTTGTGCAACTTCACCTGTAGGTGCATGTGTGCATGTGTGCGTGTGCGTGTGTGTGTGTGTGTGTGTGTGTGTGTGTGTGTGTGTGTGTGTGCGTGTGTGTGTGTGTGTGTGGGGGGGGGGTTATTTTGTCTGCGACTCCAATCCGGTGGAGTGGAGGAGGGGTTGATGCATGTAGAATGTGTGTGTGTGCATGTGTGTGTGTTTGTGTGGGTGTCCGTGTATGCACATGTGTGATTGTGGGGTTGTTCATACGGCAGTACTTCCCTTTGGGATCATGCAGTACATGGACATGGACTGACACGTGAGACACAAGGAATACTTGCCCAATATGTAATCACAGGACAGCTGATAATTTAATAAGGTCTGTAGCATGGAACATGCATTGGGAAGGAAAGTAGACACCAGGTATACCCTTAATATTGCAATCAGCAGAAAGGTGAATGACTACCCATGTATGCAGCACTACAAATGCATTGGGGAATTACAAGACAACACCAGGGAGTGTATCCATATATTATTGTTGTCCACATGATAATTTAATTGAGCAGCAGATCTGGCATGTACTGAGCAATAGTTGCATATGACACTCCAGTGCATGACATTATAGAGTGAACATAGTAGCCCCTAACATATAGAGGCCATGCTCACGATGTCCGGACATACCCAGGGTGAACACTGGATGACAGCAGTGAGGTCATGTATAACCTTCTCTACTCAAGTCAAGGACGTAATGAAGTAACAGGTGTGCTGTGATCACTTGTCTAGGGATTTAGAGGAATGATACGTTAATGAGTAGTAATAATGAGTGTATCTTACCAAGTGTGATGCAGGATGGGGAACTTATGTGACTAAACGTGGGACTGTCTGTAAACTCAGGGACAGGTAGGTATTAAGGTGGAATGTCAGTGTGTGTGTGGTGTGTGTGTGTGTGTGTGTGTGTGTGTGTGTGTGTGTGTGTGTGTGCGTGTCTGTGCGTGTGTGTGCGTGTGTGTGCGTGTGTGTGTGTGTGTGCACTGTTATGCAATACTGTACAGGTCTTACAGTGCATTTCTTGTTTTAACACACAGGTGGCGAGGTGGGTCAGGGTCCTTCCTGCATGCAATCTGATGTTGGTGCCCATACAGACACTTAAGATGATGGTACTGTTGAGGCACAGGCGGGGTTGTCAGAGGCCGAAATTGCGCCATCATTTGACATCCCCCTCTTAGTCACCCCAACTCCGCACGCAGTTACAGTGACTATACATACCCCATCATCACTGGCCATAGCAGAGGGACAGTTGGCAGTTGGTGGCAGTGCAGAGGAGAGTGTGGTATCTATGCCTACTGTGTCTGGTCACAGCAGCCATAGCGGGATGTCTGGCAAGGGCACCACATAGGCAGATGTACCGGGGTGCTCGTGGTAGGGCCTTTGGTCATCATGTGCCTGGTAGAAACACCACAACTGCTACCATAAGGCGCATGTTTCAGACTGTCATGGGGCACAGGCATGTATGGAACTGTACACCAGACAGGGCCTGAGGCTGCAGAGGGGCTGCTCTCTCATCTGCAAGTGACAACTTCCATGAAATTTCTGGTGCCCTCCATGATTATACTGAGGTCCTGAATAGATGGTTGTGTGAGATGGTGGGCCTCATCGACCGTGGTTTGTCTGTGCTTGAACATGTGGTGGGAGTGGGGTGATGGCCGCATGCACATAGACCAGCAACACCAGCAGCTGGCAGTCGATGTGGACATACTTGGACACCAAGGAGCTCCCATAGAGGCAGTACCAGCCCCAGCACTGCAGGGAGGACACTGTCCACACCACACCACACCACAGTAGGCCACATTCATGTGGCCCTGGCCAGTCCCAGGAGGGATCTGGTTCCAGCGGACATCTGTCATCATCAAGGGAGAGTAACACATCAAAGCCTGTACCCAGACCTGCCCATGGAACCCCTGGCAGGCACAGTCCGCATGTCCATGGCCAGAGGTGGTGAACTGCACACCATGCCAGGTATGGTCTGCAGCTGTCCAGGAAACACCTATATAGTGCAGCCACATGGCAGAACTGCATGCATACATACCACACACTATACGAACACACCTACCGCATCCCTATAACAACACACACCACATCACCACACCCATTTCAACTAATTACACCCCTAACCCCCACAAATGGTGTCAAACATAAGGCCCACCTGCTGGCAAACCAACAACACACCCTCTGTATATGATGGTATTTATGCCACATCCCTGTCATCCATAACATCAATGCAGGGACAGGCTAATATGGTTCTGATGCACATGGTGACTGTACTACAGTGTACTAATGTACTGCTGTGTAACATGTTGTCAGGAGTAATTTTAATGCATACATGTCAGGTTGTGTAGCTGTCCAGCCATGATGCAGTATAGTTGTTAGTAACACTGAGTGATTGTGGTCTACATAATGTTGTCCATTTGGGTTATAGGTGTGCATGTGCCAGCAGGAGGATATTCTGCAGTCATATTCCACAAGAGGTATGGCACTGTGACACCATACTGTGACATATCCTGGGTAGAGTTGAACACATGTCACAGGTTTGTATAATAGTTACTGCCTGTGCCACATGGACAGGTGACCCACTGGGACCTGTATAATCAGCAACCTGATGTAGATCCAGCCACATATATGCACATTCTTACTTGGCAACACTAGGACTAGACCCCTTACTAGGTATGTTGTGCTACTGAAGTGTGTGGCTTTCATTGCACACACTACAGATCATTTAGGATGAGGTGTGTTCCAGGTTACATGTTACATGCAGAACATCCTCAGACATGTACAGTATGGTAATGGGGGATGTAATTGTTGTATATGGACAATACATAGTGTGACATACCATCATATACACATTAACAGACACATAACAGGCAGACACACATCCAAGAGATCTGGACCTATTGGTGCTAACTAACTTGTCAGTGTGTCCAGTGTGTTACAGGTCAGCTGCACACAGCACATGCATAACTGGGCTTGATTGTGGTATCAATTACCTGTACGGTTGATGGTGACAGTAGTCACCATACAGTGGTACATGGGACATATACCGGGGGTACCATGGTGTAATGACAGTGTACACAGCACCCACATCCCACAGTGGATATTGTACTCACTGGAACCCATGATGACACTCTGACATACCTGCCATCACACATTGCCCACGACTGCAATACAACCCATTATACATCCCAACAGTGGTACTACAGGGATATGCATCTAATGTACATGCCACAGGCATAGTAGGGCATTGCATTGTCATGCCTCACCTATGAGCAGCAGCAACACTATCCATACTATGTGGCAACGTGTATTGTAATAGGAGTATGTGGCCTCGGAATGCTGAACCCTACAGAAATACAGACATGCACACATAAACACACTTGCCAAAACTCAATGGGTATCCCGTGCCTATTGACCCATTTGTACAGCACTGTTATGCTGGTACTACACGCTCATGTAGCTGTTAGAAGGAGGAGTATAATATGGTACATGTAATGTCCAGTACAGCAGCAGCCACATCTTACTTTGGTAATGAGTGTTGCAGTGTTTGTGAAGGCCCTCATGGTATTCCCAACTACATGTGTATTAACACACAGACACTGTTATCCTCAGTAATGCACATGTACACATTTGTCAGTACTGGGGTGCATTGCTGCAGGTGGTCATAGGTGTGTACCTGGCATTATCCATGGAGAGATGGGAAGTGTAGGGGATGTGTTTACAGTGGTATCATGCCACCTGCCATGTGCCAGCAGGCAATCTATTGACAGACACCACTGTGGTGACCCTCAGGGTGAGAGTGATATGCATCAGCCAACCCTCTGGGTGCTTCCTGCAAATGGCCACTGAGGTGATCCAGTTGACATGTATGCAACATGTATTACAACACATAGTTAGTGTCTGTGATGGAGACCTGTACCCAAGCATGTTCTGTTGACTGTGGTAGTGTAGTGGAGGTACCTGTGGCATGTGGTGCGTACAGGGTGTTGTCCCCTATATGTGCCAGTTATAACACAGCTGGGCAGACATGTCAGTGTCAGTCAAACATAGGTTGCCTGTACGTATCCAAGCTGGATACCTGCCATCTGCACATCTGTACAGGGACTGACAGACATCATCTTGTCAAGTAGCTATGCAGTAGGATGAATCTGTCAACAGACAGACATCTGTCACCAATATGTATGCCATTACTACATGTTGGAAGCTCTCACTGACATGTGCTGTACAGACAGTAGTCTACAGTTACTTCCCACATGTCAGACCATTATCCAGTAGGGGATATATATACACAGCTCACACACCAGGAACATGACAGTGAAGCCTCAGAGTCCAGCTATGCCTGCAGGGGTGCTTGTTGTCAGTACTACATTTAGCAATCTACTCTTGCCTGGGAAAGCACTGCCAACAGTAGTACCACCATGATACACTACATGCCAGTGGGACAGCACATAACCTGGGTTACTACCCTTGTATGTAACACATTCACACAGATAAGAGTGCTGTACAGGTCTTATATACTTGAGTGTCCCAGACATGGCACTCACACCCCTTGCTACTGTACTGACAGCACATAAATGCATGTTATGTACATTGCATTACATACACCTATTACAGATGTCATTACCCTGCTATGTTATCAGGGCTGTGCCATGCTTATCATGTGTCAGCATTGCTGCAATATTATAGCTGATACAAGGTTATCCTGTTTTTCCACCTGAGAAATGGGTAAGAAATGACTAACAGTTTCAGAGCAGTCCTTAGTCAATTGTGATTGTTTCTTAAACACAAAATTGTCTTTACTTTGGCTCATTAGCAGCAGTACAAAGAACTGCCTGCTCACACCCTTGTTCTCCCCTCACCCTTCCATGTTTAGTACCTTAAGACAATCCCAAAGTTAATAAATATTACCTGTGGCAGGCACCATTTTTAAAACTACAACCACCCTTGTCACTATCGTATGTTCATTTATCAGTTAACTCTGTTACCTGATTGTTTCCAGCCCCCTTATAAGAGCAACTAACAGGGTCTCTATCCACTTCACTCCCCACCCTGTCCCCTATTCCCTCTCACCCCCAGTGGTCCCACCTTTATTACACTCACAAACCCCTCCCATCTTTCCAGTAGCCAACCACAGCGCTAACCCAACACTACCTCCTCCATCTTCCCACTACTATCACACCTCCTCAACTAACATGTACAAGCATACCTTACCTATGCTCACAGCATGCACTCTTCTTGCATATCTTACATCCTACCAAAGCTCCATCATTCCCCCACTCAACCACTACCACTGTACTACTACTTACACCACCACTCATGTCTCACCCTCACTCAGCTCCCCTCCCACCAACTCAAGAAACATCCACATATTCTACCAACTACATTACTCAAACATAAAGCATCACTACAACTTAACACAGTAACCATACCTATTACCCAAAGAACACAATCTTAAAGTTTCCTTTATAAACAAACACATTAAAAAACTGAGAAAACTAATAACCTCATGCATATCTAAACTAACCCTAAGTGGTGATATCCACCTCAACCCAGGCCCTACCATCTCCAACCCCAATCCTCATAATCAGACTAGAAACCACAACTTCTCCCATATTACAGTCAATAGAAAGCCAAGTGACTTCCTTCTATTAAGCCTAAATATTAGAAGTATATCCAACAAAGTCCATGAACGCCATGCCACCATAGACTTGTACTCCCCAGATATAGTCATCCTGACAGAAACCTGGCTAAAACCTCACATTACCAGTGAGCAAATACTCCCTACAGGTTATGGCATACTAAGAGTAGACCGGCTAAACAAGAAAGGAGATGGTGTAGCTATAATATTTAAACAGCATCTAAACATCCAGATCTTAAAATCATCAGCTCCACAAATAGGCAATGAAGAAATAATATATACTAACCTCAAAATAAACCAGAACAAGACCATCAACATAATTGGATGCTACTTCCCACCTGGCCAAAACATCCTTCCACTAGAAAACTTCCTCAGCTGGTCTACCCACCATCTCCCCCAAGAAACTATAATTTTAGGTGATTTCAATATTGACTGGCAATCCTGTTCTGGCAACCATTCAACCCATCATGTAAACCTTCATGGCTTCACCCAACTGGTCCAGTTGCCAACCAGGTTAAATAAAAGCTCCAGCAAGCACACTACCCTGGACTGAATACTAGTCAGTAAGAGCCCCCAGTCATATATAACAGGCTGCTTATCAGATAGCCTCAGTGATCACTCCCCAGCATTCATACTCAAAAATACCTATACCAAGCTAAACCTGTCATCTACCGTCAAATACGTAAAAAACTAAATTTAACCCACTCACATTCATCTCATCCCTCAAAGAATGTAACTGGCATCATCTAAAGTACCTCAGTCTTGATGACGCAGTTGAATTTTTTTAATACTACCTTCCTGAGCATCCTTAATTACCATGCCCCAGAATCAAAGCACAGCCCTCACTATGGCTACAGAAAACCACTAAGTCAGAAATGAAAAACAGGGATAAAGCCTGGGAGCACCGGCGCAAAACCAAAACCCCCTCAACTAGACAGAAATTCCTAGAAGTACGCAATAGAGTCAAAAAGCTAATAAAACAGGACAAATTCCAATACTATCAGTCTGCCCTAGAGTCCTCCCAACACAGCCCCAAACAATTCTGGTCCTCCATAAACTCCATCCTCCACTCAGATAAAGTCAGTACCCCTCCTCCTAATATCCCTCACTCCTCAGAAAATATTGCTACCTCATTCAACACACTTCACACAAACCATACTATCACTAGCTACACAACACAACCCCCCCCCCTCCAACCCACACCTTCAACTAGTAATCTCCCCACTGCCTTCTCTTTTTCTCCTGTACCTACCTCCAACATAAAAAAACTCTTAACTAAACTTAAGCCCACCAGATTAGCAGCAGACAACCTCCCAAGTGAATACCTACAAATCACAGCTGATGCTCTGGCCTACCCAGTATCCATCTTGATTAACCGATCTCTGTGGAAAGTATCACATATAATTCCCCTCCACAAAGGCGGACCCTCCACAGAACTAACCAATTACCGCCCCATAGCTATTCTCTCTCCACTCTCCAAAATACTAGAGAGATGCATACACTCTCAGGTCTCAGACTACCTCCTTACTAACAACCTCCTTTCCAATACACAGCATGGTTTCCGACCAAACCATAGCACCACCACTGCCTTACTCTCCTTTACTAACACTAATCTTCAGCATAAAAACAATGGCTATCTCTCCTCTGCTACTTTCCTAAACCTATCTAAAGTATTTGACATGGTCCCACACAAACAACTTATCTCTGTCCTCATTAACCTATCCTTCTCACAATCAGTCACCAACACGTTTCAGAGTTACCTGTCTGACCGCCAACAATCCATTGTATGGCAGAATGACATATCTCCCCAACTACCTGTCTCAATAGGGGTTCCCCAAGGATCCATCATTGGACCCCTACTCTTCTCTGTTTTCACCAATAATCTAGCCTCTGCCACCAAACATGGCACACTCATACAATATGCAGATGACTCAACCATCATCTGCTCAGCCCAGTCCCTACCCAAACTGCAAAATGTCACACAGGAAGCTTTTTCCTCTGTTGAAATTTGGTTATCCAATGCCCAATTCATACTCAACCCAAACAAAACTAAACTACTCATCTTCCAACCCACCAAACATACTCAAAACAACTCTCACTTTAACATAACAGCAAAAGACAACACCACTATATACCCAACTGAACACACCAAATTGCTAGGAGTGGAAACAGACAATAAACTAAAATTTGACATTCACATATCCATGACCATAAAAAAAGTCCACAAAAAACTAGGAGCACTATACAGAAATAAGCAACTTCTCACCAAAGCAGCAAAGATTTCAATAGCAAATGCCCACCTTATCTCCAGCCTACTTTATGCCTGTCCAATATATACCAACCTAAGGCAATGCAATCCAAACAAGCTAGAGACCTGCTACAACAAAATCGCTAAATTTGCCACAGGGGCATCCTACCGTAGTCACCACTGTCTCTCACTTGCTGAACTGGGCTGGCTTGAACTCCCTCACTTCCTTCAATGGTATCAACTCTCACTCACCCAAAAACTAGTAAATCATCCACTAAATGTCCCATCCCTCCAGAATCTACTCCAACCCTATCTCACCACCAGACCACTAAGATCCAGCAACAAAAATCACTTGCAGATCACTAAAGCCAAAAAGTCTGCTGGTGAAGCACTATTCTCTTGCACCATAGCCAAATTATGGAACTCCCTCCCACCCACAATTACCTCCATACCATCATGCACCCACTTGAACACTTTACTAAAAGCGCACCTAAAAACATGCTGGCTATGCTCTTGCAACTCCCACTCTAATATCACCCTCCCTATCCAACCACTACCTTTCTTTCCACTCCACTAACTACCTTGATTATAGCAAGGTCAGATGCTCATAAGCCAGTCCTTATTATACAGCAGGAACTTCTTTTTGTAACATTTGTTAATGTCTGTTATGTACTTCACAGATAAAGATTCTAGTTGTCTACTGATGTACTATGTTCTTCATCTGTAAATATGTTGTAAGTAATTGCTATGTAAATTGTTAATCGCTATGTAATCCAGTGTAACTACTGTCTGTTTATTTTAACTGTGGAGCTTTTATCCCCAGGCCTCCGCTGCAAATGGACGTACATCCAGTCAGACACTCCTGGTCAACAAATATAAATAAATAAATAAATAAATAAAAAATAGCTAAGCACATTTGCGCACTGGTAAGCAAAGCCTACATGGTGTAAGCACCCATACATTTAACTGTACCTTAGCACAGCTTAGCTTCACACAAACCCATGCAAACGCACTTAAAGCTGCTCAAAACTGCCTTAACCACTCTGTATCCAACAGCCCTTGTTCTGCCCAGCAGCAAAGAACTCACCCCTTGCAGGTCTTGAATCCAGAACCCAGTACACTACAGTCAAATCAGTTAACCATTACGCCATGACAGCTGTGAAGACAGTTGTTGTTTTTCCAATATATCTGTCAGTACACATATTGAATAATATCGAACAACTGCTTTGACTTCCACAATTGTATAGTAGTTGTTATTGATATTACTGTTGCATCACATATGTTGGTAAATTTAAATAAACACATATCAGATACATAGGGTGAGATACATCTGGGAAGGTATACACAACCATGATGTTTACACATGACAGGAATATGAAGATATACATATACATATGTAGATATATGTCTATATGTACATACACATATATATTCATACATATGTATTTCTACATATCTGTATAGTGCATCATATATATGGCCATTTTTAGATCTCTCTCTCTCTCTCTCTCTATATATATATATATATATATATGTATATATAGATATAGATATGTATATATGTATGCACATCCTATGTGTACAGCTATACCTATTTATGTCGATATATAAGTAGATATCTATAACTACATGTGCATACATATCTAATCAGGTATACCTATTTATGTCAATATGTATGTAGATATCCATAACTATATGTGCACATATATACACACACATATATATATATATATATATATATATATATATATATATATATATATATATATATATATATATATATATATATCTGTATCCGTGTTGACATATATATAGCTGTGTATATGTATATATTTGAGTTTGTATATGTATATATATATATATATATATATATATATCCATATATCTATGTAGCTATATATATATATATATATATATATATATGGATCTAGGATATTTCACTGAATGCACATTTCACTGAAACTCAAATGAATGAACACAAATCACTGAAGGCACAATTCACTGAAAACTCAATTCACTGAAACACATTTCACTGAAAGTTAGACCAATAATTCAAAAATTAAGCAAGATCCAAAAGAAGATACACCACAGTCAACATTTAATTTAGTGCTTTCGCCGGCAGTATGCCAATGACTTCATCAGAATAACCAGTTTAATTACACAAAATACTTAAATAATCATACCCCCCATCACATGTTCACCAATACAATTGCCCATTGACTGTGGTGTATCTTCTTGTGGATCCTGCTTCATTTTTGAATTATTGGTCTGTTTATCGTTTTTTTTGGTTTGCTTCACTAAAAGCTATATATGGCCTTTTCCCCACTGTAGTGCGACCCTGGAGTAGTATATATAGTAAGGGGGTGTGAGGGGCGTAGCCCCTCTACATATTTTAAGTATATATTATGTTCAGAAAAGAGTAGTATATTGGAATTGCATGTATCCATGTATATAGTACCAAATATTTAAAATATGTGGGGGGCTACGCTCCCACACCCCCCCTTACTATACATACTAACTCCAGGGTCACACTACAGTGGGGAAAAGGCCGTATATAACTTTCAGTGAAATGTGTTTCAGTGAATTCAGCTTTCAGTGAAAAGTGCACACTAATTTGACGTTCAGTGAAATGTCCTAGACCCGTATGTATATATATATATATATATATATATATATATATATATATGTTTTTTTTTAGTCTTTTATTTCAAATATATTTTTATTGAATTTTTCAAACTTTTCAAACATACAAAGGACAAACTGTAAGTCATTGCGGGAAGCAGTAAAGTATAGGTATATATGTGACAGTTAGTGCAAAAACTATGCATTTAGAACATAGCAGTTATCTTACATGGAAGCTTACATCTTAGAGACCAATATAAGCAGTAAAGACCCCCAATAACTTATTACAGTCAAAGTCTAGGGATACAAATGGAAAGTGGCTTGGAAGGAAGAGTATATGACTTTCTGACTTTCTTAAGAAGAAAGAAAAGCGGTCAGGAGGTATAACCATAAAAAAACAACTATTTACACCATGTACTTCTATTTATACCATATTTGCAACATATTTACACCATGGATGCCAGAGGATAACAAAATGATATAACAAAATATTTTGTAAAATCAAAACTTACTGTGTGATGGTAACAATGTCTAATGGTTATAGGGCCAGAAATGATACTGATGAAGGTTTTCCTGGAATGTAGTGTTAGAGACCCACATTTAGGAAGATTATTTAGTTTGGATTAGGTCAAAAAGTCTACATCATTAATTCTGAAAATATTCTTTTTTTCTTTTTATTATTATTGCATAACATGTGCAGATATATATTTGATTGCCATTGATGTAAAGTTTTCCCAAGCTATTGTTGAGGGATTGACCCAGTTCTTGGCTCTAAAATATTTGTGAAGGTCACAGGCTGTAACACAGATGTGGTGATGGATACCCTTAAGAGATTTAGGAATAATATTTAAAATCATTTTTTTCGTATCCCATTTTTTCCAACTGAGTTTTGAGAGAACACCAAAGTTTGTAAATATTCTTACAGCTCCAAAAGATGTGAAGTATATCTACTTGTGGGAGGGAACAGAATGGACAGGTTAGGTTTTTACTGTATCCGAATTTCAGTAAGACTGCTGGGGTCTAGTAGGAATTGTTGTTTATCATAAGCTAAGTGTAAATTAGGTTTTTGAAAGGAGTTAAATTCAGGGTATTATTGATTGCTTCGCACTTAGACTCCATAGATATTTCTCCTTGTATACCGTCCCAATATTTGGAAAATAAAAGTGAATGGTTATACTTAATGCTTGACACAAGTTTATAGGTATTCAAAATCATTTTGTTCCGTAGGGAAAGTGATTTAATGATAGATTGTGATACTATAATGTCTTGCTCTTTCACTCTATAGTTAGAGAATTTTTGTTTTATAAGTGAGCTAATTTGCCTTAAGATAGGATCATATTTGTTAGGAGCACCAAATAAAGCTTTGACCTCGGCAACATTTTTAGAGTTATAGAAGTGCCAAACTATGACTTTCTTAACAATAGGGAAGTTTGCTAGAGCGATCATTTTATTATTGATTTTTAAGTTAGGGTTTAGGTGAATAGGTTGGAAAATGGGAATAGTATTGTGTAAATTTAAGGAGGTCATCAGAGTTTGAGAGATGCGAATTTTGTTCTTTAGTGTAGGCAAGATCTTGAACTTGTAGTCACCATCAGGTGCAAGAAAAGGGACAGCATATGGATTGAGTTTAACGAATATATATAGTTGCACCAGATTTTGATCCAGGTTGGGTACCAAGTTTCAGCAGAGGGGTCATAGCAGGCTATTTGAATTAGACAGCTAGCATTAATGATGTCATAATATAAATTAAAATCTGGGAGACTTAAACCACCTTTGTTCTTTGGGGTAATTAGATTCCTGTATGATATTCTAGTTGATTTAGGGAACCATAAAAACTTTGAGATTGTGGTTTCCATTTTTCTGAAAAAAATTTTTGGAACGTTTAAGAAGATGGAGTTAAAATGAAAAAGGATTCTAGGCAAAATATTCATTTTAATGATAGCAGATTTTGATAGCAAAGAAAGATTGATGTTTTTCCATCTAGTTAGATCATTATTTATCTGATCCCAGACTATGTATAGGTTTGCTTTTATTAGTTCTTGGTGAGGGTGTGTGAAATTTATTATAGGTTCATAGGTTCATACTAGGCTATCTGCCCTGGGGCAATTATAAGCCTAGCCCGATTCTGTATGGCTTACGCCACCCCTTGATTTGAGTATACTGTGCCCTTTTTAAGGTTTTGTTTACTGTGCCTCTGTCTAATAGTGACACAGGAGTAATCCCTGGGACAAACCTACGATCCCCCATCCACTTATCGAGATTCTTCTTGAAGAGATTCAGTGAGGTGCTCTACCTCACATGAACTGGAATTCTATTCCAGAGCGAAGGGAGCCTCTGGGTTACGAACCTGTCCCTCCAGCAAGTTCTATTTATTTCTGTGCTGAGGTTCAAGTCCCTTGAGCGTGTGGCTCTAAGGGATTTAGATTTACTGAGGTGGAGCATGTCCATTAATTCTGGATTTGATATAGCTTTGTATGTCAGGCATAGATCGCCTCGAAGTAGGTGGTATGCAACTGAGTAGAGCTGGAGTTTTTTTAACCGAGCAGCATATGGCATCTGTTTGAGACCCTTGATCCTCTTGGTGAGATACTTTTGGGGTCTTTCTAATTGCTGCAGGTGTCGGGTAAGGTACATCCCAAAAGGGGCATTGTATTCTATGATGGGCCCGATGAGGGATGAATAAAGGGGCATGATTACCTCTCTTGATCTAGATGTGAAACCCTTCGTGATGAGGTGGGCTATGTAGAAGGTCTTTCTAACCACTTTGGCAATGTGGTTTTCAAAGGAGAGATTGCTATCAACGTGGGTCCCCAGGTCCCTAATAACTTTCTCTGTACTTAATGGGTTTCCGCCTATGTGGTAATTTGAGGGCACATTGTTTTTGCCAAAGGGTATGACTATACATTTTTTGGCATTTAGCTTTAAACCATGGCACTGGCACCAGTTATCTGTCTCTGTGAGACCTTTTTGAAGGATGTTTGTGTCAGCTGGAGAGTTGATTATGGAGCCCAGTTTGCAGTCGTCTACGAACTTGGTGAGCCATAGTTCTCCCACGTTTGCCTGTACCTCGGAAAAGTATATACCAAACAAGAGTGGTCCCAGGACAGAACCCTGTGGGATTCCACTTGTGACCAGTTTCAAGTCTGACATGGCTCCAGCAACTCTCACTCTGTGGGTTCTGTCTTTGAGCCAGTTTGCGACCCATCTTGTGACATAGGGGTTTATATTTAAGCTGGATAGCTTATCTATGATGCCCGAGTGGGGTATTGTGTCAAATGCCTTTGCAAGGTCCAGATAGGCTGTGTGGACTACCTTCCCTTCATCTATGGCTTTGGTGACTGTTTCAAAGAAGTCAACCAGGTTCAAAAGGCAGGATCTGCCCTTGACAAAGCCGAACTGGGTAGGATCTAGTGTCTGTAGGTCCCCAATGTCTTTGTTTATGAGCTCCATGATGATCCTCTCCATAGTCTTGCAGACTAAGCTAGTCAGGCTTATGGGGCGATAGTTTCCAGGGTCCGTAGAGGCTCCACCTTTGTGTAGTGGGATCACTGTTGCTGTACGCCATTCTGTGGGCACATATCCTGTAGTGAGGCTGAGATTGTACAGCTGTTTTATTTGAGGGATTAGTTCCTCTTGTAGTTCATGTAGGATGCAATCTGGGACGCCATCTGGTCCCATGGAAGCAGTGTTTTTTGCTTTGGAGAGGGCAGCCTTCACCTGAGCATCTGAGATGTTTGGGAGGCAGCCCTCTGCCGGGATAGATACTTGCTCTTTTGGGTGGGAGGGGGTGGAGAAGTTTGCACTGAACCTGTCTGCCAGGATATTGGTGATGTCTGTGGGTTCAGTGTATTTTTTGTCGTTTAGAATCAACTCAGAACAAGTCTGGGAGTTGCATCCAAGGTTTCTAACATAACTGAAAAAAGCCTTATGATTGTCTATGGTGTCCTGTGCAATTTTTCTCTCGAAAATGGCCTTGGAGGATTTTATGAGGGATCGTAATTTTTTGCTAGTACTGATCAGAGATGCCTTCCCTATTAGGGATTTTGCTCTATCATGTAGTAGCTTCCTCCTTCTGTTGTACAGTTTATTTATGGCAGGGGTCTACCAGACTGGACACCTGCCTTTGGATGATTGGGTCTTGGTTTTGTTTGGGATAGCATGATCCATGCATTCCTGGAGATGTCCGTAGAATGCATTTATATAGGATTCTGCAGTTTGGGCTGTAGTTTCCACTGGCCCTAGGGCCTTGAAGGATTCCACTTTGGTTTTGAGAAGTGAGAAGTTCACTTTTGAGAAGTTTTTCACTGTGGTTTTCTGGGCTGGGGGTGGGGTCGGGATGTGGACATTCAGTGAAATTAATTTATGGTCTGATCTTACCAATGAGGGATATACTTCTGGTGTGGAGCATAGAGTCCCCATGTTGGTAATGATCAGGTCTAATATGTTGTCCCCTCTTGTGGGAGTGGTGACTAGTTGTTCCATAGCATTTGAGTTTATAATTTCCAGGAATCTTTGGGCTAAGATGCTGGGGCTTGAGTAGTGCTTCCAGTCAATGTTTGGTAAGTTGAAGTCGTCCAATATAATGGTGTTCGGAGAGATCTTCATGTTCTCCAATGTTTTCAGGAAAGCCGAATGGGATTCCTGACTTTGAGAGGGTGGTCTGTAGGATGCTATAAACTGAAAAGCAGTCTTGCCCACTGTTAGTTGCACATGGATGGTCTCCGATACTTCGTGCAATGCCACTAACCTGGAGGTGTGGATATCCTTGATAAATATGGAAACTCCCCCTCCTTTTGTGGTTCGGTCCGGGTTTTGGGGCCGAAAAGCATGATATGAGGTATAGCCTGGTAGTGCTGGGGTGCTCTCTGGAGCCTTGAACCTGGTTTCTGTCACTGCACAGATATCGATGTTCTCCATACTGAGGAGAGCTTCGAGTGCGTGCATCTTGAGGTTAAGACTTCTGGCATTTAGCAGCATTACCCTTAGTTTCTTGTTCCTTGTGCTGTCTATGGGGGTGGGTTTGACTTTTGAGCCTTGCCTAAAAAAAGCACTATGGGGGTGGCAAGAGCCTTTGCCAATATCCGAAAGCCCAGTGGTGACAGGTGCAAGCCGCCCCTAGCGAAGCAGCGTGGCTTGTCGAGCATGTCATCCCAGGCTGACAGACACTGGATCCCCTTTGAATGACACCAAAATTTTAGCCAATTGTTAAAATCGATCATTTTGTCTTTGTACTGTGGCATCATTCTAGGTGAGGGTAAGATGCTGTTTAAGGTCAAGGTCATACCAGCCTGGGCTACATGATCAGAGAGCTCCTCTATGTCTCTTTTCATGTAGTCCAGGGAGGTACGTCTCAGGTCATTTGCACCAGCATGTACAATGACTGAGTCATATTTGTATTTGCTTTGGAGTGACCTGAGTGCTTGCGTTATGTGTCGGATCCTAGCACCCGACAGGCAGCTCACTGTGACCTTCTCTTTATTCAGCCTGGTGAGCGGGACGTCAGTGTGTCTGACAATAGAGTCACCTATAACAAGAGTATCAGGTGTGTTATTCAGCCTTAAGGGCTGTGGCTGCTTGGCACACTGACTTTGTGGGTTATGTGTTGTGTGTGTTTTGTTTTGAGGTAGCGTTTGCTTGGATATCTGCTTTGGAGGTCTCTGTTGCTTAGGTAGATTTTTATTTAGAGCCTCCGAGTATGTTTTTGTGTATTTATGTGTTTGGTTCGCTGATGTGGTGGGACTATGTGATACTGGAATTGTGTTGTGTGAGGTTACCTTCTCCTCCTGACTGGTTACACCAGTTTTGAGATGAGAGAGCTCAGCCTCCAGTTTGGCTAAATAGTTGCATCTCTCACATATATTTGAACCTAGGTATTTAATTATATATTTGAGAGGAATGTCAGACAGGGGGAAGTAATATTCTAAATGGTTTGCAGGGTTTAATGGAAAAATAGATGATTTAGCAGGGTTTAATTTATAATTAGCAGCCTCAGCAAAAAGATTAATAGAATTTCAAATTTTATGAAGATCGGTGTTGGGAAGTTAGATGTTTAGGTCATCTGCAAATGCAGAATAATTTATATCAATGTTGAAGACTTTTGGGAAATGGTGATAAGTCTTTTGTTCAACCCAGAGAAAGAAAGGTTCCAGATATAAATTAAAAAGATAAGGTGAGAGTGGGCAACCCTGCCTAGTGCCATTGGTAATTTTAATAGGGCGTGATAAAGTTTTATTTATATACAGGGAAGTAGAGGCATTGTTATAAGGCATCTTAATAGTGCTGATAATCAGATCAGGAAAGTTAAAGAATTTCATGGTTAGGTAAAGGAAGTTTAGATCAATGTTATCAAAGACTTTGGTAGTATCAAGGGTGAGTGCATAATGCGGTGGTTATCACTTTTTAGAAACAACATTAATGTGTTTAAGGTAAGAGTATTGTCACACAGGTGCCTCTGTTTCATAAATCCCAACTGTTCAGGAGAAATGACTGTAGCTATAACTTTCTGAATTCTATTAGCAAAAATGGTAGATAAGATTTTGATGTCAACGTTAATAAGGGCAATGGGCCTATAGCAGAGAGGGTTGGACTTGTCAGAGTTTGGTTTTGGGATGAATATTGTTTTTGAATTGTTCATATACTTATCAGTAATCCCCTTTGAGATGATTTAATTATACATAGCAAGGAGAGTTTTAGAAAGGTGATGACTAAAAGTTTTATAAAATTCTGTAAATCCATCAGGACCTGGCGCCTTATTTGGTTTAAGCTTTTTAATAGCTAGCATTATTTCATTCAGTGTTATGGGGCTGTTTAGAAGGGTGTTTTGCACGAAGGATAATTTTGGAACAGATAGTTCATTTAAGAATTTTTTGTGCATTTCATTTGGGGTCTGGTTTTGGGGATTATAGATTTCAGTGAAGATATTTACAAAAGAGTTAACAATATCTTCATTACTGTATAAGTTTTTCCCTTTGTATTTTATTTCATTAATATAGTTTGGTCCCTGTTTGATGTTTATGAGTCCAGCTAGTGTTCTGGAGGGGGTTTGGGCCCATTCTGAATATCTGTGAAGGAGTTTGAGTTCTAACAAGGATTGATTTTGTAAGTGAAATGAGTCAATTTTTTTTTGTATCACATGTAATTTATTTTCCAGTTCAGGAGAAAAAACCTTTTGCATTTGTGCATCAGTCATATTTTGCTCATTGTTGAGGTTATTGATGTACAATTTCTCTTTTTTTATAATAAGTTAATTTTTGTATGTATGAGTATTCCTCTGATGACCACTTTGGCCTTAGCCCATTGGATATCTAAGGGGATGGTGGATAAACAAGATTCTGCATCAAATTGTTTCAGATAATCATTAATTTCCTGCAGAACATCTTTTTTAAGAATGTTACTGTTTAGTGACCAAGTGGGACTACTACCATTGCGATTCAGGTGGTGAGTGGGATTAATACAAAGTGAGACATTCGAGTGGTCAGATATACATCTAGCCTCAAGGGCAAAGATTGTAATTTTGTTTGAAAAGATATCAGAGACCAAAAAATAATCAATTCTGGACCAGACTTTGTGCAAAGCCAAGTCAAACATGAACTTATTTAGCTCTCTGTCATGGTCAAATATTAAAAAAGGGTCAACTAAGTTGAAGCTATTTATCAAATCCTGAATAGATGCAGTTACTTGCGAGGGCTGTTTCCTGTTTTTATTTGAACTATCATTCATGGGGTCCATGAGTGCATTCCAGTCACCACCAATAATGAAAAGATGATTAGGAAATTGAAGTAGTAGATTATGTATTTCATAGAAGAATAAGTGCTGGTTTGTACAAGGGCTATATAGGTTTAAGAAAAGTAAAGGGGATTTTAGCTGAGGGTATGAGCAGGAAAATAAACACCATCTACCATTCGGTCAAATTTAGTATTTAGCACTTCACCAGGAAATGATTTTTTAATTATTATTACAGTGCCTTTTGATGCAAGACTATTCCCTGCTGATATCACAAGTTTAATCCAATTTCTTTTTTTAATATTATCCCATTGAACATTTGTCATATGGGTCTCCTGTAAAAAGACGATGTTGGATTTATCCTGAAAAATCAGGTGCATAACTAGTTTCTTTTTATTGATTTCTTGAAGCCCATTTACATTCCAGGAATTCACACTAATCATCATAATTAGATTAAAAATGTAGATATATGCTAGGATATACTAAGAAAAAAGCCCTACCAGGGATGATGCAATTAATAAACACATTTTTTATATATGACAGAAAGTGTAATGTGGTAGTAAATCATATTCTGGCATTCATGCTCCTTACCATAAACCCCGTGCCTACCCACCTGTCTCCCTGAGTCATTTTTGAAAAAGTTTTAGATAGATACAAGTGATCTGTTTTTAAATATTTTCCCTTATGAAGAATAATACAAGAACAGAGCAGGGAGACATAAACTAACATCAATAGTCCAAGTGCCAACAAACATTGGACAACTACACCATCATGCCACTCCCAAAAATGTTAAGGAATATTGAAAAACATATGTACATAGAATGGACAGTTAAAGGCAAAGTGACGTTTGAGGTAGGAGTTAAAGGAGATAAAACAATACCATCATAAGAACATAATACATACAACATTTTTTGTTTAGATAATTGACCTCGAACATTTTCATGCAAATAGGCAAGTGAGGTTGGAGTAATATAGACAATAAAAGTTACTAAGCAATTGAAATCATCACAATTTATAACCAGAGCTATTAATAACCATTAGAGCAGATAGTAACGCAGGTTCTATTTATAACTGGCATAGCAGTAAGTACCATCATAACCTAATACTATGTTTTGGTCTCCTGTCTGGAGAAGGGACAGTCAACTTAGATAAGCTCTAACTGAGCATACTGCTCTAAAGGCGGTAATTATAACAAGAAATAATTACAGGTTAAATATATACGTCAACAAACAGAATAGCTCTGAGTAATGTAAATACATTTTTACCTATCTAGATATCTAGCTGGGTTTACTAAATATGCATTACACACAGAATTACATAACAATAGGATTAAAGAAGGAAAGACAGAAACAAGGGCATTAATTGACAACCTAAGAAGATGATTGGATTTTCACTAAATGCAGTTCACAATAAACTACATAACTCACATATCAACACTAACCAATAAAAACATAGTTTAGCCAGCATTTTTAGCAAGCAAGCAAGTTTTAACAAGCCGGCTAATTAAACCAAACACAAGCATACAGCATATCAAGCTCACTAGCTCTGTAGATCCACCTTCATTGAGAGAAAGAACAAGCCATCCATATCCTGCACTTTCAGTATAGAATTAAAACATCATGATTCATGAATCGTGATTGAATCATGGTGAAAGTAGTCAAAATGCTAATTTGTGTTACCATGCAACAACAGATACATTTCAAACTTGAAGACATATTTTCAGTAAAGGTAGCACAGCTGTGAAGCAGACTAATGGATTACTAAACAGGCAATTGTCTTTAGCTGTCTTTAAATAACTTTTGACAATTGCATAGGACTTTTATTTTACTCACAGAGTCTGAGTTTGTATCACAAACACTTTCACAATGAGCACTTAAACACACACCTAAATACTAAATAGAAAACTAAATGTGAGCACATAAAATATTGTTTTTGAAAAACTGAAAGGCACAGAAAAGCATGTCTGAAGAATGGCATTGTAGTTTTGCAACATGACCAGCAGATGGCAGCTACTATACAGTTTGATATTTAAGACTTCTGACAGACTGATGTATTTGTATTGCTAGAAAAAACCTATATTGTAATAAATTCATTACTTAAACATAAGATTAGGCTGCTGAATTACCCTGACCAGAGTCCTTTATAGTCCATTTAAATTACCCCATCCTGAAGTGTCCAGAACGTGTTGTTTTAGACCCATTTCTTCTTCCCTAAGCTCTAATTCATGATATTAGCATTCCCAGAAATGCACTGCTTCTTCTTCTTCTGTTGCGACCTCCGACCTCGTGATGTCATTGGCTGATGTTCCTGTTGCATTCTGGGTAATGGAATGTTGAAACGGCCTCGGGAGCTTAGGGAACCCTTGTGGAGCTCTAAATAAGGCCTCAACAGGCGACAGGGAGCCTCATGCACTGATACAAATGGGCCAACATATTGCTGAAGAGCTAGAAAGGAAAATAAAAACAAAAAAAAAGTCAGGATATCCAGATGATGGTAAAAATAAGCTGGGAAGATGACAGGGTAAGTTAGAATCAGTTAGCAGTGTTATAAAGCCAGCAGAGATAGGTTTTTGTAGGTGTAATCATCTTGGTTATACAATTTGTTAGTCTTAACAGTAATTCATAGCTTTTAAGCATATACTGTATTATCTTGATTATATTATTTTACTGGCTTTAACAGTATATCTAGTTAAGCAGGTAGTTCCTTGAAAGCTTGCATAAAAACATTTTTTGCTTCATCTGCAGAGTGTATTAGGAATTTCTGATCCCCATAGCTGAAGGAGAGGATGGCTGGGTATTTCATCTGGTAGCATTTTTTTTTATTAACAAAGCACAAAAAGGAGCTAGAGCTTGTCTTTGAGCCTTAATGGGCTGGGGTAAATCCTGTGCTATTGTAATCCTGTGACCTCTCCATGAAATGTTACATTTATTTTTTGCAGCCATGAGGAGTGTGGTAACATGTGCAGCATTTAGTAGCCTTGCATAAATCTGCCTAGGAACACCCTCATCTTGTGACCTTCGTAATGCTCTATGAGCTCTTGCAATAATGATTTCTTTAGCTAAGATTTTATTTTCAGTAATGTGTTCAAAAATCTCAGTTAGTATGACTGGTAGTTGTACTTGGTCAAACTTTTCTGGAATGCCACGTATTAGAATGTTGTTTCTCCTACTGCATGCTTCTAAGTCTATTATTTTTTGCTGTAAGTCAAAAAATATCATTCGTATTTACCTTGGTTTGTAAAGCTTGTATTTGCTTTGAATTCTCCTCAGTTTTCTTGTCAATAAGATTAATTCTGGGTGTAATTTGGTCTAGATTAGAACCAAATGAATTTAATTTGTCTGAGAATAATTGAAATCTTCATGCAAGGGCTGTAATGCTGTTTTAAGGTCATCTAGTGAGAGAGCAGACTCACCTTTAGATTTAGCAGCTCCTTTATTTGAATCCTGTGTTGATTTATTTATTCTCTGCCTCTTAGCTGTTACATCCTTTTCAGGTGACATTAGAGAAGATAGTTTGGTTTTAGAAGTTATAGCATCCATGGATTCTTGTTGGTTAGCCATCACTGGGTGAATTAAAAATTAGGTTTAGGCCACAAGGGAGTGACTTAGAGAATTCTCCTTTAACTTTTCTTGTTTAGAACTCAGAACTCAGTCCTTTAGACAAAATGATGCCACCATGTGGTTGCAGCCTTCAGTCAGTCACTAGAGGTAAGCCCTTGCAGAAAAATGACAAAATTTTACTTTTTAGATCAAAATGTTGCTATAGGTCTTTTCCATGAAGTGTAGTTTAGAAGAAATACTCATTTCCTGTTCAATTCGGTGCCAGATGCAGGTTTTTTTTGAGCGGATAGATTTGGTTGATACAGGAGCAGCAGAAAGTGTGTGTTCAGTGCTTGGCAGCCATCTTGAACTCCCATATATGTGTGTGTATATATATATATATATATATATATATATATATATATATATATATATATATATATATATATATATATATATATATATATATATACATATATACACACATATGTATATATATGTATATATATATATATATATATATATATATATACACATATATACATAAATATACATATATATATATATATGTGTGTGTGTGTGTGTGTGTATAAATATATATATATATATATATATATATATATGTGTATATATATATCTATATATATATATCTATATATATATATATATATATATATATATATATATATATATATATATATATATATATATATATATATATATATATACATATATATATATATATATATATATATATATATATATATATATATATATATATATATATATATATATATGCATATATGTTTACCATATGTCCAGAACATGGAGTGGAGTCCTACCTCAGCACCAATAGTCCCAACCTCTTAGTGTAAGGGGATGTCATGTATGTATTGCAGGTATATATGTAGACTGTTGCTACTGTAACAGGGGTTGTCTTAGCAGACATGTTGTGTGTGGGAGGTCACATCTGCTTTTGACATGTATGCCATTTGCTACTGACAGACATCCTAAGGACATCATAATACAGTACCACTGCTAGCACAGTAATGATCGTGTGGACTACAGCAGAGATATGAGCAATATATGTGGACAGTCTGGCACTCTGTGGTCAGTCTAGAGGTGTATACAGATCCCCTTCATGTGAGACATGTGGACCATGCCTCACAATGTGGATGTTAACAGCCAAGTACATGGGTATATCACATAAATATTGGACTACATATGCCCACATGGTTTATGCATTTACACACGCCAGTCTGTCCTGACACATAATACCTGGTGGCGCAGAGGTCACATGGCCACATACTATCCAGTATTTAGTGACATACATCTGTAGAGAATTCCACTGCTTTGTTAGAAATACACAATTATGGTGGCCTGGCAGCAGTATGTCTTGCAAATAACTGAACATAGCACACTGGGTAATTACACTAAGCTGCTAGGCATGTCACAAAGCACTGTGCAAACTACAGGCAGACTGCCACAACACTTGACTACATTTTGTACGTGGGAATACACATGTATCCGCAAATATAGCAGGCGCTACATGCATGTCACAGCACAGAGTAACAGGCACCTGTGAGAAAGCGCATACCCATGACCAGTGTGAACACAGCCACATATGGTATGCAAGCTTAATATGACACTATATGGACTGTCTGATAAACACCATCCTCATATGTGCCACTCACACACTAACCCTACATAAACTGGGTCAAGACACAGTGTGGTCCAATGCCTGTCTGTAGTATGGGACATGTGTGTGTTTGGCCCTACAGACACGTGAGCCAATAGGGTACCAAACACTGGAGCAGCATGTAATATCAGATAGAACAGGACCAAGAACAATGGCATCTACCACAGTCTATGCACTTCCCAAGGTACATATGCAAAATACACATACTGCTGACAATCACCATAAGTACACAGACCCCAGTACTGTACACACAACTGCAGAATGTCCAGGTTACATCCTCAGAAATAACCCCTACCATACATAACATGTCTAGCAGTCTGATATCTGACTGGCTTGTTATCAGGTATGATGTCAATAAATAATGGTGTACAGAACATATGCACCTCTTACTGCATGACATATGCACAATGGTTGACGGACTTGTGGCTGGAGCTACAAACACTGGGCCAATATTGACATGTTGCTGTGATAACCTCATACATTTACTGCCGTACCAGGGTTTGTTGTGACATATGACCTATGAGGGATATGAAGTCAGTAACTCTCATGGCTATCACCATGTACTGACTGCAGTCCTTAGACTATGCTTCTGCAGTTCTATGATAGGTGTTCCGTGAGTAACAAAAGAAACATAAGACTCGTAACACTGCCCAGTCTGCAGATAACCCTACAGGTGGGAGTTTCTTTAAACACATAACATTGTCATGACAGGTATTACATCATGTAAACCAGCCATATCCACACACACCCTGTTAAACCAACACTACTCCAAATGCAGGTATCACATGCACCACAGGGGTTATCCAGATGATATATGGGCAAAGGGTATGTGAAGGTGTCTAACATCATACGGCATTACATTCTGTAGTCATGTCTGGCACATCCCTCTCCTGTCTGTTGGCCTGTCTCCACAGTGTATGTTGTTAGAGGTAAATCCCAATACCATCTGTGATGCTGTTTGCCAAACACCAAATTGAGGTCCTGTTCACAGCGAACGAAAAGGCCCAACACCCACATGATTTTCCTAGATATTGGAGTGAGTTTCCATGCAATTGGCTATGGGAATGTTACCACAGCTGTTCCACATGCAATCAGCTAGAGGGGAACTGCAATTTGTGCAGAGGCCATCAGCTGATCATGAGCATCACTTACAAAACACAAGCTGCTGCCTAAGCAAAGCAGATGTACTTCTCCACATCCACTGGAGAGGAAGTGAGAGAGAAAGACAGAGACAAAGTAAGTCAGGGAGGGGGTGGGAGAGTAAAACCTAAGCATGGTTGTGTCACACACCTACCAGCGCAGGGTTTCAAACCCCTGATTGACTATGTATTCCTATCACATGTCAATGCAGTTATTGCATAAGCCACATAGCTTACATGTTGGGGAGTTGTTTAAAGGTATATCTGATGGTGAGTGATGTCTGCAGCAAAGATATAGGAGCAATAAGGTAGGTGTAGTACACACGCCTGTCCACATGAACAGGTGTTAACGTCAACACAGCCACACTCTCTCAGGGACTCACACACATTGACACAGTTGGCAGGGTCAGGAATAGACTTACTAAATAGCTAGTTTACCACAGTACAGTAATATGTAGGTATCATATGCACCACAGGGGTTATCTGGATGATATATGGGTAAAGGGTATGTGAAGGTGTCTGACATCAGATGGCATGCTTCAGTAGGCCAATGGGAGTTGTAGTGAGTGTGAATGGGGCAAAAGCATCATAGTCCACACACACACAGACACAGGGTGCCAGAACTGACATGCATGGGTGCATTGCTTCACAGGTGTGTAGAGGTTGACTGTGCCACAAGGCTGTACAAGGCTAGGTGAAGGGGATACCTTGGCATCAGGTCGCATGACAATGGTCTGCATTGTGGCTCAGGCGTGTAGTGTCTGGATTGGCCCACACAGGTGGGTATTCAGTCACCTGGGTTACTATTGTGTGTGGCCAGTGCTGTGCAATGCTTGCCATGTATGTGTTCTATAGTGCATGTCACGGATGGTGTCTGGGATGTGCACATGTCTTATATGCATGTTCAGTGACATGTGGAACTGTACCTGGGATGTCTGACCCATGTTGTGTACAAAGATTGTTATTATCAGATGTGCCAGTCCTGGCCTCATGTGGCGGGAACTGTTAATGGACACCAGGTTAACCCTGCATCTACATTGATAGTATGATACAGGTATTCTCTGGTGTCAGTGGCATCTGTCCATACAGAGCATGTGTTTAAGGCATGGTATGTCCTTTCCTGGGTCACATTTGATGGCACTACAGTTGTTGCAGGTGTCCAGTGGGGAACATAGTGAAGGAGCACTGTCTGCAATTATGTGCCTATTGTAGTGATGGGACAGAGTGCCATGCCCTCTGTAGTCCACTTCAATCACACCATGGTTACTATCTGTGAGCAATATTCAGGGTACTACCAACAAAGTGGTTGTTGACTAGGCAAGTGTGTTTGTGTATGAGACATGGGTTGAGAGTGTTCTCTGGGTAATACAAAGGTTGCTTAATTTGTTCGCCAGGCCTTGATGTCTCTCAACCCTAGCCTCTCAGATATTTGACATCTGTTATCCTTGTAAGGTGGACATTGTGACATATAATAGGCCCACCATATAATAAATTTGCAAAACCTGCTCCACAATGAGTCCAGTTGTTACACACTCACTCCCCACCTCTACACAGGATATGAATGACAAACACAGACACACACACTAACACCATGTCTGGGAGTTTAACTCCTACCAAGCTAGTTTATCACACTACAGCATTACGCAGTTATAGGACGTGCCAAGGAGATTATTGGACTACTCTTTCCCCAAAGTTGTATTTCAAAGGGAATGACATCAGCAGGCTTGCCAAAGAAGGGCAATGGAGGTTGTAGTGACAGTGAATGGCCTCAAAAGCATTGCTCCCTACACAGACAAACAAGCACACTTGCCATGTCTGGGAATAGAACTCCTGCTGAGCTACTATACCACACTACAGCATTACACAGTTGTAGGATGCACCATGGAGATTACTGGACTACTCTTTCCCCAAATGTGTATTTCAAAATGAATGACATCAGCAGGCTTGCCAAAAAAGGGCAATGGGGGTTGTAGTGAATGTGAATGGCCGCAAAAGCATTGCTCCCTACATGGACAAACAAACATCCACACTTGCCATGTTTGGAAACAGAACTCCTATCTAATTAGTTTATCACACTACAGCATTACACAGTTATAAGACACACCACAGAGATTACTGGACTACTCCTTCTCCGAAGGTGTATTTCAAAGGAAATGACATCAGCAGGCTTGCCAAAGAAGGGCAATGGAGGTTGTAGTGGCTGTGAATGGCCTCAAAAGCATTGCTCCCTACACAGGCAAACAAACACTCACACTTGCCATGTCTGGGAATAGAACTCCTACCAAGCTACTATTTCACACTACAGTATTACACTGTTATAGGATACACCACAGAGATTCCTGGACTTTTTTCCCCCAGAAGTGTATTTCAAAATGAATGACATCATCAGGTTTGCCAGAGAAGGGCAATGGAGGTTGTATTGACTGAGAATGGCCTTAAAAGCATTGCTCCCTACACAGACAAACATCCACACTTCTTGCCATATCTGGGAATATAACTCCTACCAAACCATTATATCACACTACAGCATTACGCTGTTATAGAACACCACCAAGATTACTGGACTACTCCTTCTCCAAAAGTGTATTTCAAAATGAATTACATCATCAGGCTTGCCAAAAAAGGGCAATGGAGGTTGTATTGACTGTGTATGACCTCAAAAGCATTGCTCCCTACACAGACAAACAAACACATAAACATCCACACTTACTATGTCTGGGAATAGAATCCCTACCGCACTACTTTATCACACTATAGCATTACACGGTTCTAGGACACACCACAGAGATTACTGGGCTACTTCTTCCCCAAAGGTGTATTTCAAGGTGAATGACATCAGCAGGCATGCCAAAGTTGGGCATTTGGGACTGCAGTGAGTGTGACTAGCCTAAAAAAAATAGACACCCTACACAGACACACACACAGTTGTCATGGCTGAGATTAGAACTCCTACCTAACCAGTTTCTCACACTACAGCATTACACAGTTATAGGACATGCTACAGAGGTTACTGAGCTACTTTTTCCAAAGGTGTATTTCAAAGTGAATGACATCAGCAGGCTTGCCAAAATAGGGCACTGGAGGTTATAGTGACTGTGAATGGCCTCAAAAGAATTGATCCCTACATAGACAAACACACATACAGTTGTTACATTTGGGTTTAGAACTCCTACATAACTAGTTTATCACACTACAGCATTATACAGTTATAGGACACGCCACAGAGATGACTGGACTCCCTTTTTCCCAACGGTGCATGTCAAAGTGACTGACATCAGCAGGCTTGCCATAGTAGGGCAATGGGGAGGACAGTGTGTGTGCATCCAGTCATCTAGAGGCAGACACACCACACTCAGGCACACACAGGTTTATATTCCACAGGTACATGTATACAGCTGCTAGATGACTACTGCCTTGTACAGTCATGTTGCACAGTTTGCACTAACAGCACAGAGTCTATAATGCTGAGGGATTCCAGAGGCAAATGTCTACAGTGAGTGACATTTACACATCATGTGGTTGTAGCCACTTGGTTGATTGCTGGGTAGGACAGGCCTGAGGATGGAAGGCTCTTTGTCACTGTCACTCTCTTCCACACACCTATATATGTGTACTTTTGGCATATTAAAGTGTGTTGCCCTGGGATATATGTTTGTATTCCTATCCAATGTGTGTGCAAAGCATGCCTGGTGCCTACTGAGGGGTGTATGCACTAACATCTGCAACTGTCAGATATGTATGATCCACTGTTGTTGCCAGACATTGGCTTTATTTCTTTATGCATGTGAGCACACCCAATATGACCTTTCAGTATTTTGTTGTCTAACATTGTCTTCATTTCTCTAAATATGGGAGCATGCCCAGTATGCCCTTATGTATGCCCTTCTGTGTTGAATGTGTGGATCCATTCCAGGTAGATTGTACTCCAGTGCAGACTTTTATGTTCTACACATATAGCTAGCAAACTGTTTCTGCAGGATATCTGTAGATCAGTTAACAATATGGGCTCAGACTGGGCAAGGGTAGTGGGTACTGTAGGTAATTGTATCTGTGCTGCTTCTGCAACATGGTCCTGGTGTTAGCAGAGATATTCACACATGTGTACTGTTATACACTGTGATGTTTTATGTTCATCAAATACTGTCAGGTAGACATTTTTGTGTGATGTCCTTGGGAACACAGGGTGAATGCAGCTGTGTCCAGTATTGTGGTCAAATGCCTACATATTCCTGCAAACTAATATCATTCTGGAGGGGGAGCTGCAGACACTTGCTGCTGGGTCTGTGTAACTGGTTCAGCACCTTGGTGCAGTGGTGGCAGAGGATCCCATACTTGTACATCCATTGACGTGACAGTATGGCCTTATCTTGCTGTGGCAATACCTCACAGCTGTACAGATACACACAGGTTACCCAGAGGCAGGGGTCATAGGTCAGGACATTATCCCTATTGTGGTGTATGGGCAGGTTTGCAGCTACACATTCTTGTGTTTGCAGCCAGAGATAATATGTACACATGGCTGTGTTTCGGACTTTGCACATTTCATGCTGCCCATGCTCCCAACCCCTCCATTATTCTATCCTCTTCTATACATTATGCAAACGTTCTCTGATACTTTCCCTATAGTTATCACCTAATCACAGCAATATATTGGTGTTGGTCCACAGTTCATGCATTGGGACATGGTGGACATGTTACTGTGGTTTGTCCACATGGCCTTGCATATGGGTTCTGTGGACTGTGTTATGTTGTTATTTGGGAGTCCATGACATAACATACATTGGTAGTATGGGTGATACAGGCCTTTGGCAGAGGACTGTAGGCCATTTGGTAGTGATGCAGGCCAGCTGTAGCAGACCATTGCATTCTGCCAGTCCTACAGTCCCAGACTGCAATACACTATATTCCCCTGGGGTGACAGGGTAGGTGTGCTAGATGTTCATGCCAATACTTTCTGTCAGTATTGATCAAGTGGCAGTATGCAGCTTACAGCTAGGGCCACACCTGCATGGGGCACCTACACTGCATGCTGCATTCTTTCGCTATTGCCATACACAGCTGGGGGTCATATTGTACCCATTCACAACAGCAGGGATAAGACTGGAGAGGTACCTGTGGGTGGTGGTTGAGTGAGCTGGGTGCATGTGTGCTATGGACACTACTTGCATCTGACTCACAGATATGCATGGGACATTCCACTTATGCTGGTTTGTGCAGGGACATCAGCTGTTTGTCAACACATCATTCCTATGACCTTTGTGGTCTGCAAGTGTTTGGCCAGATGACATTGGTATTCCCTACTACAAGCCCAGATAATGTGCTGCAGACTTGTATGTGCAATTCCAAGGGTGTGTCTATTTAATGGTTACACATTGTACGCTGTCTGTCTGGGGTACTTTCCCCTGTGTACTGCTTGTATATCTGGCCCAACAGTCATGTCATGTCCATCTTTCAGATGGTGACACTTATTACCTCCATACATTTACAAGGGCTTACTGCTAGAATGTGTTATACTGGGGAGCATTGTGTTTGGCACTGCAGTTGTGAGGACTTGGCCTTGTCATCAGCAGTACTGGGCAATGGCCACCAGGACAAACCTAACCATGCATACATACTGACCACTCTCACACAATATGAAACACACACCAACCTAACAAATGCATATTGTACAAATGCTACACTCTATCCTGCTACCTTGGCCACCTCAGGTAATCAGTGCTCCACTGGTATTATACCTATACATACATGCTACTACATTTCTACATAGGATTGGGGGGTACACCTGACTGTTACTACATGTCTACATCGGATTTGGGAGGGGTACACCAGACTGTTCCTACATGTCTACATAGAAATGGGGGGGCACACCTGACTGTTACTACATTTCTACATAGGATTGGGGGGCACACATGTGTGTTGCTACATGTCTACATAGGGCTTGGGGGTGGGCACACCTGAATGTTACTACATGTCTCCATAGGATTGTAGGGGGCACACCTGTGTATCACTGCCTGTCTACATAGGTATGGGGGGGCACACCTGACTGTTACTACATGTCTACATAGGATTGAGGGGCTCACCTGACTGTTACTACATTTCTAGATTTCTACATAGGATTGGGGGGCACACCTGACTGTTACTATGTGTTGGGGGGCACACCAGACTGTTATTACATTTCTATATAGAAATGGGGAGCACACCTGAATGTTACTACATTTCTACATAGGAATGGGGGGCACACCTGTGTGTTACTACATGTCTACATAGGAATGGGGGCACACCTAACTGCTACTACATTTCTACATAGGATTGGGGGCACACCTGCATGTTACTACGTGTCTACATAGGAAAGGGGGGGCTCACCTGATGGTTACTAGATTTCTATGGGTTCCTTTTGCGTGATCAAAACTTGTAAATGGGGAATGTGTATTGAGCAAACCCGATTGGTCAAAACAGCACGCACATGACACAGAAATAGCCATAGGGAATATTTTCCCTTTACTTCAATGCAGTGTGATCTTGAAGTAGGAATATTTAAGTAGCGGGGGTGTGGGGTGCTTTGGGGCTTGCCCCCCCTGCTTGCAGCATTTAAGTAAGTATATTTCTTTATTTTTATTTTTTTATTATATTTTCGAAATTTTAAACATCACTCATATGGTGTCGACCATATGGTGTTTGATGTTTGAAACTTTCAAAAATATAATATAGACCTCATTTCTACATAGGATTGGGGGGGGGCACACCTGTGTGTTACTATGTGCCTACATAGGAATGGGGGGCACACCTGACTGTTACTACATTTCTACATAGGATTGGGGGTACACCTGTGTGTTACTTCATATCTACATAGGAATGGAGGGCACACCTGACTGTTACTACATTTCTACATAGGATTGGGGGCACACCTGTCTGTTACTATGTGTCTACATCGGATTGGGGGGTACACCTGACTGTTACTGCATTTCTACATAGGATTACGAGGCACACCTGACATTTATACACATTTGCTGTGATTGTACTGGTATGTCAGGTACCCCATTTCATTCTGTATTCTATTATATCATGCTGACTAGAGGCATATCAGTGTACTACAGGTCTTAGGATTGATTGACCTACATATCAGTTTCTGACTTCTTACCCTTCAGAACTAACATCCCACAGCCTGACCTGTTGTAGTCTGTCTGTGTAGGCCTGGGGGGGAGGTTACCGATAGCCATCATTCAGAGGCCTTAGCACAGCCTTTGTTTGTGTTTGTCTACACCTGTCCTGCTGGCTGAGACTTGTTGGGTATGTGAGCCTCCCTGACTGGCATGAATGTGTCATGTGGACACACATGTGGCCCAGCACATTTTTTGCAGTGGGTTTTCTCATCATGTATAGCACTGGCTACTATGGTGACACCAGTATTTGTTACAGATCTCATGCTGCCACTATAGGTGTCTACTATCTGCTGGCATCCCATTCAGCCACCCGATTCCCTTGCATGCTTACATCCATAACATAGATACAAGTGACAACACATACTACTCCATTCGGTAATTGGTAGGAATGGCTGTGCCAGTATTGAGGATGGTGCTGGAGGGCTGCCTATGTCGGATGCACATAGTACACTCCCTATATATGGTTGAGCACAGGTAGTGTCATGTTTGGCATCCCTTTTACTGTATGTGTGAGTCAGAGAGAGGTGTCATTCCCTGGTTCCCTACTGTATCAGTTATATGCTATGCGTTGCCTCTTTGCCAAGGCCAGGGCATACTGAGCATGCTTCTTTCTGCCTACTGGGGCAGGCTCAGGTTGTTTCTCCTCCAAGTCACTCTGTGCCTGTGTAGGCCTTGGCAATGGTGGGAGGCTGTGTGCCCTGCCCCATGCTGTTCCTCCTGCAGCTGTTTCCACAGGATCATATTGTGTAGCATGGCGCATACAATGACAATTTGAGTACATGTAGCTGGTGAGTACTGCAAGGCTCCACCAGATGTGTCCAGGCACTGAAACCATGACTTGAGCATCCCAAACTCATGCTCTATTATAATTCTGGTCTGTGTGTGTGCCTCATTATGGAGTTCTTGTTCGGGTGTGTGTGCATTTCTGATGGATGCCATCAGCCACGGCTCCAGTGCGTGACCAGCATCCCCCACTAGGTGACCGTTAGGGATGCCTCCACTGACAAATCATTGATGCAGCTGCATTAGATGTCAGATGTGGGAGTCATGATAGCTTCCATGGCACCCAGCACACATATTCATTATAATGACCTGGGCATCACACATGACCTGGCAGCTGATGGAGGATAAGCCCTTGCAGTTGATGCAGACGCTACCCTGCTCACCGGGTGATGCTTTGATGCATATGTGCATGCAGTCTATAGCACCACTATCTCAGGGTATTCTGCTATTTGGTTGAAGAGATGCATATTGCTGGCCAATGCCTTACAGGTGTGGGGGAAATATACGTGCTCACCGGCATGTGCTGACATGGCGTCCAGGAACTGGTGGAGTATCCTGGATGCTGATGCCTATGAGATCCCCATGATATCCCCAGTTGGCCTTTGGAAGGTACCTGTGGCTAGTATTCTTAGGCCTACACATACCTTGGTATCCACTGGGATGGGTTCCCCCCTGTTATTTCTGTGTGTCAGGCGTGGCCGGCACAGCTCAACAATTTGCTGTATTAGGTCCCTGTCCACCCTATTGTGCTCCACTATCTCCAGCTCATGTAGCCCTGGTAGGTTACCCTGGGTCTGTACACTCTTCTCCGTCTCCTCACTGTGGTTTGGTCGACAGCATTCTCATCCTCACCACCCTCAGCTTCTTCCACATGTTGAGTATGATAGCTACTGCAGCCCCTATCATTTTGTTGTTTTTGTTTGTTAACATTTCCCTGCTTGTATACAACGGTGGTGTAGAGTATGTGGGAAAAAACAGAGGGAAAGGTGTTTTATAGTTTACAGTAGTGTTCTGGGCTGAGATGGGCTGCTGCCTGTGTAATTGGCTGATTCTGATACATTTCACCTTCCAGCTATGTTAGCTCTCCTTGATTACCTTCCTACTACTGTTTTCCCTTCCCATTGCCTTCCTGTTTAACCCCAGGGGTGCACCGCACAAACACAGTGCTGAGATATGCACAGAGCTGCTATTTCCTGGTTTACTTTTTTTTTTCCCTTTAAAACCCAGTGCACAACACGCACACCTACTTAGCCAATGTAAAGAGTGCTAGGCAGCCTCAGACACACACCCTTGCTTAGCTTTGCTAAACTAAGGGCAAACCTGAGCCACAGGGCTCCAATCTACTTACAGTATGCCTGACACACACCCCTATGATGTCAGCTAACTCTTAGGCTTGAACCATGCTATTCCTGCATTGAGGGAAAATCTGGGATTCAGTATCATTCCCCTTATTTGCATAGGATTGCCTGCTAATGCATAGTTACAGGTCCCACACTGAGCCTCCCCCCTTATCAACCACTATTCACTGGCCATGTTATCTTTTCCTGCCAATGAGTATAATGGCAAATCAGTGATTTTGGTTAGAATGCTTATTTCAGGTTATTGTTTGTATTTTTGGCCCTATCCCGTTTGCTCGCCACTGCCCTACCCTTAAACAGCCTAAATTGGCTAAAAAAAAATTTTTTTTTTTAGTTTTGAAACTGTTTTCCATGCCAGTGGCCATATATTTGGCCATTGGCATGGTTTCCCATAATATGCACACTTTATTTGGAGCTGTCATGGCTCCATTTTGTAGTTTGCAGAAATGTTCTCGGTTATTAACCAAGTACATTTCTAGACACTATACTAGCCCTGCATGACCGTCTGACAGCTTTCTGGATTGTAAATTCACCTTAGTTGCATTGTTTTCACCTGCAAATGGGGTAATTTGCATACAGGAGCTGTGTCCATGCAGGAATAGTGCAGGAGTGCTCATGCATGCCCCTGCAGCTTATTAGTGGATCGCCCGGCAGCCAAATTGCCTCCAGGAGTTCCTGCACTGTTCCTGCACACCATGCAGGGCTTGCTGAATCTGGGGTATATTTACTTATATAATTCTCTCCTTACATCTCTTGAAGAATTAATAATAACTTGTATTTAAATTAAAAGAAAAAGAAAATAGACAAACTTTAAAAGTCTCAGACTATCTTCTCTCAGAAAAAGTGGAAAAACACAAAATAAAACAGAAACCTAAATAAGAACAACACAAGCACAACACAACACAAACTAACACCATTGTTTAATAGCAATAACCCATGGCTGGGTCTGGGTAATGCTGGATTTACCCACCATTGGCTTTGTTTGGTCAAGAGGGCAAAACCACACCAATCATGGGTAAATCCAGCATTACCCACACCCAGCCTTGGGTTACTGCTATAGTATATACAGACTGGAAAAAGCAGAATGACATTTTAAAAAGATTGAAATGAATTAGTGGGAGCTGACTGAAGAGTAGTGAAAGAATGGGTGATAGTACTTACCATTTCAGGTTATACTCACTAGTGAGATACATTTGTAAGCCGTTTCTTTGCAAAGAACCTGTCTGAGTTCACATCTAGATATTTCAAACATGGAATAATCTTTCATAGCAGAGGGGATGAATTCCTGGATTGTTGCTGGTAGTATGGAGAAGCTGTAGCTTGTGTCTGGCAGATCTGTGGAGGGTGGGGTGGGAAGGAGTGGCATTTTGTTGCCTTGCCAATTCCTGAAGGGAGGGGTAGGACTTTTGTCTACAATTTGGCACTCCCCCAGTGGTGATGTGTGTAATGATTGTAAGACAGATTGCTATTAAAATTCTGCATTGTGGTAGGGCTGGAGCTAACTGATGTCATTGTATGGTGATGTCTGTGACATTTGCAGCTCTGACCATATAAAGCACCCCAGAAATTGTTCCTGAAAAAATGACAGTATGTATGACCAGTGGTGTATTATGATAAGGGCATTTCAGGTGGCCGCCATGGAACGGACAGCCCAGAACCCAAGCTGTACTTAGTCTTTCACTGTAAATGAAGTTTCTGCATCCTGATCCCAATCTGTTTATGGTCAATGCTGACCTAGCTCAGGGGGAGAGGGTGATATCAACGACACTATGTTAAGTGTAATTGTAGGGAATATATCAGATGGTCATCCAGAAGGAATGTAATTGGGGGGGGGATAAAAAAATTAAAAAAAGCAGTAAATAAGGCTCACAAAGATGGCCATACTGAATGTTCACAACTGAAATATATTGGTTTTAACTTAACAGTTCATTCTCTGCCTTACATTAATCAATAATCTTGTAAATGGTAGGCCATTACTTGATGGTGCATTGAACTAAAGCCATATATTGTAACTACCAATAAGATGTGACCTAATTAGATCCTGTCATACTAATACCATACCTTATTTCCAGAAAATTTCTATAATCAACCAAATAGTTCCACAAAATTTCTAATCATTCATACTGTGCAAGCAAATTATCAAATTCCCCCTGCTATATCTACACATATGCTCATGTGAGCACGCATGGGCACACAAACATACAAACACACACAGAGGGCTGGATTCCTTAATGTTCATGGAATTTGGCACATTGTGCTAATATCAGGGGAAACATTGTGGAAAAACTTGTAATATGTAAATATGCCTCAGTGAACTTTGAATATCTTGAAGTATAACAGAGTTTCTCAGTAGTAACGGTGCACTATATATCACTCACAGATGCTCCGTAAGTCATGAAAAGTGCCTCACAAAGTATGATGTACATTAACAAAGTTATGGAAATAACAGGACAATCTGAGCTGCCTAACATTCATAAACACATATCTACAACATTTCCAATAAGCTTAGAGACAACTATGGAGTATCTCCATAAATCCTTTATTATTAAACTATACTAGCTCTCACTTATGGATTCCAATGGAATCCATAAAATTTCTAATAAAAAATTAATAAATGTGAAGGGCAAACACAGCCACATCACCACAGCTAACAATAGCTAACAATAGGTGCTGGCCATGTGTGGAGAACACAAGTAACGCACACACCCAAGGAAATAGGGAGGTAGAAAAGCAGACGTGGGGTATGGGTGAAGAAGAGGGACACACAAAAGGTATGTTAGAATAGGAAAATCTGAGGGACAGTCAGATGGGCATGGGCAATGTTTGTTTGTTTGTTTGGTGGGTTGGTTTGAATAGGTCCCATTTATTTATTTATTTATTTTTAAGACTAGAAGGAAAGTTAAAGACAGGGAAAGAGGAGGAGAAGGTCATCACAGCAGGTATACCCATAGAACAAGTATCACAACAAATGACAGACAAAGGCTAGAAATAAACAGTAAAGACAGGACAGGTAAGTTACACAAACAGCACACTGCACTACACAGACAATGAAAAGTTGGTAAACAGGGTGGCAATCATACTAGCCATGGTAAAATTCATATATATACTGTATGTATACATACATATATATATATATATATATATATATATATATATATATATATATATATATATATATATATATATCTAGAGAGAGAGAGGGGGAGATGTAGATAGATGTAGATATATATAGATATATCCCTATGCACGATTATATTATGAAATGTTGCAAACTGTATGGTGGTAATACCTGAATGTGTATGACTGATAGTAGTTGTGTGTTGTAGGGTAATAAATTGAGATCATAGTACACATTGGATAAATAAACTAATACCCAAATAGTCTCTCAGAAGTGCAAGTGCAGGCCAAGCTACACAACAGATAAGTAAATGCAGCTCTTGGAATGCCAGAAAATGACATCAGAGGACATAACAGAACCTTCAACCATGCATGTGACAGGTAAACAACCAAGCAGAGTGCCAAACAGTAGTACCGGAGCAAAGCAGCAAACTTGCTGCTACCTACACAACTGGGTGTACACAACCCAAACAAACATGTAATGGAATGCGTAAGTCACACATATGACATGCCAAAGGCAATACACAGGTGTAATTGCAGATGTATGACCTTCAGTGACCTAACTGGAAATTATTTGAAAGCAATGTTAAGGCACATGCACACACCAATGACATGTAATAACATATGATCACAAATCTATCATTACTGCTGTATAAAAAAATACCAGTTTGTGCACATGAATTTCAGCAATGTGCACTGGTTAATATCTAATACACAAGTTTAACAAGAACAAGAATGCTTGGAAGCAGCAGCCAATGACTTATGTATATGTCCTGCATCTGTATAATGGCCATAGAGTTGGCACACATTGACCTTTTAACAAACAAATGCATACAAATAGATGAGAATAACAACAAAGGCAAATATATACCATGCATATGTGCAAGATATATGACATACCTACAAATGTGGAAAGGAGGTGGACAACACAGGCCTACATCAAGAAAGACATGACATCCAGTCTCTGTAGGTAAATGATAAAGCAGGACAACAATATTCAAGGTAACACATTGCAACTGCATGTGTACACCACATAGGGTGGTGTTGAAGTCAACCCAAAATACATTGAAGCAAATGGCCATTACATGACACATAGGCAGACTGCACTGTTGACGTCTACAAAATGGCATGCATAAATCACACATACACAGTACTGTGCAGCCATACAACAGCAAGAGGCATAGGTAAGTAAGCTAAGAACTGGTATCACATACACATATGCTCTCATGCCAATGTAAAACAACATGAGGAATAAACATCTGAGTTTATATGTCACTGACCCTAGTTATTACTGAACAGTTACGTGAGCAACATTACAGCTCATTAGCCTGAAGTCAGTGACTGCTCACATTTCCAAGGCACAACAGTGTTTCCCTATGGATCAGAATATGTGCAGAGACATGTACATAAATAATTGCATATGTACACCGTTTTCCAAAATGTATGAATTTATGTGAATAAGGAATGGATGTGAAAATGTAACATAAGCCAAAGACAGTGTACTGTACTGTTACTGAATAAATTATCATTACCACAGTGTATACATGGACATTACATTGTCAGTGTATACATTCAGTAAAGGAGGACTGCCCATATGTATGAGATACATTTTTAAGACACAGCATGGCATCAGCATTGCCAACACATGCTGCACACAATGCTAGTATGCCAGTGGGACAGCAAGACAACTCTCAACCAAACCACAGGGACAAGGACATGTCCTTCTGTTGCATGTACATGAAAAGTCAATCCACAAATCATACCCATAATGCTCTGACATTGGTGGAATATGGGCAACAAGTTTGTTGGTTTCTTTCAGTAACACACATGTTTACAGTGGAATTTCTGCAGCAGTAGCTGCATGTTAACTGCCTAAACTCATGGACAGCTGAATGTTGGATGAAAGTCTAATGTGGTAATGCATGTCATGCACACAATGAAGCATAATGCAAAATGTCACATGATATCTGCAGTGTACATTTGGACCTGTATCACATAAGCATGACAGCAAAGTTGTATGCATGCACAAGTGTACATATACAGTGCAATCACTGATATGGCAAACACCATGGTGGAAGCATTGCAAAAGTGGATCACACAGACAATCCTTACAGAGCTGAGGGATCACCCTAATGAGGATGAACATCACAGATGATCTCTCAGGTTGTCACCCTGAATAAGTCACACATAGCTCATGCCATTTCTTGGAAGGAATTCCCCATCATGTCCCTTATATATATATCACTCACAGCTAGTCTGCTCCTGATAGTCTTCTTGTTTGGGTGCCTGGTGTCATCTCCTCATAGGGGCAGCAGGGGCAATGACACACACAGGTCCAGCTTTCTCGTTGTCATCCTCATCTCTGTCATGGTTTTCATCATCATCAGAGGACTCCGTCAGTGGTCTTGCATGTGCTTGTTGCTGACATTTGATGAGTGACCATACACAGGTCCCATGCTCTGTCAAGGTAAATCACAACAGAGGACAGAAATTACATATGCATACCTGATACTACATGACTGCATAACATATCCACTGTGACATAATGAATAGGCAGAAAACAGTCATTATGAAACCTTAAAATACATTATGGCCATAGTCAAGTGCATCACCATATTTGATGTACGTCAGTAAGCAAAACTATAACAATGAAAAACAAATGTCTATCAGGCCACATATTCCTGTGAAAATCATAGCTGATATTAAACTGAAACTGATGTGCACATCTGCAGTCTAACAGATATTAAGTAACATCCTGTTGACATGTGTTGTTTGCATATGAAAATAAAAATATATCAGCATATTGCAGGTGCCATTAAAATCACATTCTCAAAATTGCCAAAATGATTATGTAGAACAATTATAATTAACAGATTTGCTGCTAGTGGATGACTCTTCATACACACAATACCTTGTCTATGTCCCATTGTCTATACATATGGATGTTTTCAATACTGTAACATGGTAGGGACACTGTATCCATAACACATTGTGAACAGCTTAATCAAGGCCATACCAGTTGTTTGTCAGCCAACATTATACGTGACAAGCATATGCACAGCCAGCACACTTACATATCCTGACATTCGAAGAAAAGCATGCCATGACACCATGTCATGCAACATGCACATGAGTCTACCTTGCAAAACAACAATGGGAGAATGACAACATAACAGTAGTAGTGAGACCTGCACTGTTTAATACTATATATGTCTCAGTAAATTATCCAGCTGACTGACAGGATATCAGTATTTCCATGTTTCTACTATCGCATGTGTGCCCTGCACATTTACGATGGTGTATGAATGTCAGATGTATTCCATGTGTCTGTGCATGTAATGACTCATGAGTCATATGAATAGCCACCAATTAACATATTGTTATAATGAAGATATAGTGAGATGACAATCCAGTGAGAAATATAAAAGATATATGAAAAACAGCTGAGCCAGGCAACATGTTCAATGGTTAACTCCATATCAATTTTTAGAATACAACAAAACACACTAGTAATGTTATACAAACAGTATTGTCAGTTACAAAACTCTGAGTACCCTACATACATTTATTAGCAATTACTACCCTGCACAATGCAAACTGCATGATGCTGCTTGCTGATTATGTAACAGTTACAAATGCTGAAAAGGAATGCAAATGCCTATGTGCACAAGTATCCCCAAACACAAGATGTAAGGATGTTTTAATTAACCCATCAAAGATGGTGCAGGGATGCGCAATACTCACATTGAACAGAAAGGCATGTCAGGCAGTCCACCAACAACAGTGTGAGTGCTAGCACAGCAGACACCCAGATCGGTCATACAAGTGTGGCAACACATACATTACAAACAGCATCCTAAACACTATTAACTTGTATAAGATATATCCACAGCCAAAGCACTATGACAGCTATGCATAAATGATTGTCATTTAGGTTGTGACGTACACTTCAAGGCTTATCTTCAGTAAACATAGCTTGCTGCTAAATGTTATGTAAACATACTTGTAGGTAAATCATACTTGTAAATACAGGTATTGTCTGAATATTGCACTTACCTTAATGATGCATGATGGGTATTGCTGTATTATAAGTACTATACATGGTAATGTCAAAAATATGAGCCTGTAACGATGATTACATATATTTTATTTGCAATAAGCGACAAACGAATCAACATACCTGTCTTCCTGTGCTACTCCTCCAGTCTGTGCATCCGCTTGTTGCACAGGACACAATTGCAACTATGGTCCTCATCACCTGCAAAAAGTAAATAGCATGTTTGAATTATGTAGATGTAAAATAGCAGTGATACATTGCTCAGATCAGCTTCTCTAAATTTTGCCTTGAACAACATCACAGAATCCCCTATACACTTTCAAATGTTATACAGTCATTTACCTCTTGGAACAGAATTGAACACATATTGGATGACCTGAGAATCAAACCCACAACTCTAATCTATAGCCATACTCTATACCTGACACCTACCTGCCTAGATAATCCATCTTGCATGAGACTGTATGGTGGGAATGCAGTAAAAAGAATTGGATGGATAAACATGTATGGAAGAGGTACTAATAAGGTTCATGGCTTATGTTTACAAAAAGTACAACATGCTGTGCATTTGTGAAAATAAAATTGCAAGCATGAATGCATGCCAGCATAGAAGTCACAACAGAGAATCATAACTATAAACATTATTTCCTCAGAGAGTGGAACACTGCCATGTAAAACATAGCTGGTGTTAACAGACCACTATAAAGTGCTGTACATAGGTTCATAGGTTCATAGGTTAGGTTCATAGGTTCATACTAGGCTATCTGCCCGAGGGCATTTACAAGCCTAGCCCATCGTTTTGTGGCTTATCATGGAGACATTAGTGTATTTTATGTGAGAGGACATAATACATGTACAGAGATGCACTGGCAAAGTTAAAATTATAACTGAAAATTATCTATGATATCAGGGTATCTCCCTGTTCTACATTCCAAATGTATGTCTGACCTTCTCACGCCTCCAAATATAAGGATGAGAAAGCTGTTGAATTCATATTAATAAAGAATGACACAGATATACACGAGATTCAAGCTGCAAATGTTAGCATAGTAAACAAAACTTTTTTAACAGAAATATGCTAGTCTGTTTCAAGTTTTGCATAAAGCCCTATAGTGAAAGAGGTGCTGTGGTCAAAACATTATGGAGATATTCATAGAAATCCGATGAATAATTCAGGTATTTGTAAGCATGCTCAAAATAACTATTAATATCAGTAAGCAGATAAGCAGAGCAGCATTTTTAAAAGACAACAATCAGAATGTTATGAGAGCTCTCCTCAGGTGGATCTGAACCCACACACAGTCAAGATATATATATACTGGGCTGTTGCTTTACAGGCTAAGCTAACAGACATGATGCTTTCATTCTGAACAAACTAGTATTGCATGTGTTTATCTGTATTCCTGCCGATAACGGATTAATATAGAACCATCCATCACATAAATGCTATAAGCACTCATGCTCCACAAAACTGCCAAATATCATCAAGTTTTACAATGTAGAAGATTTGTTTAAGCAGTCAGGCATGCATTACTCTTGCGTTAATTGGATGGGACTTTAGAATGTTCACTTTAAGAATGGATTAATGAAGTTATTTATGAGTTTCACTAAGAGACGGGTAGACTAGATGATACTGTTGAAGTATTACAGATGATAGAGAAATGTATAGTCATCAGCAGCCTAGGTGCTATAGGCATCAGTGATACACAACTATACTGGATGTGTGAAATGATGTCCTTATTTGTTAGAAAACACATACATCTATGATGCTCAATATTATGTACATGATAAACATTGTTAAAGAAATAAATTAATTGAAAATAGAACCCTTACTTACAGGGACAACAATCACCTCTGCTTTCTTAATTATCCAGATGAGCTAATTGTCAGATCAGCTACTTAATGGTTTTAAAAGGCATGCATCTGATATATGTGGGTCACAGCTATATCTGTGATTTCCTTAAGAATGTACAGGTATACGTAGGATTGTAACACTTACTGTAGGTACCCACTGACTGCCTCTGTCTCTCAGTGACACTCTGACAAAGCTGCTCTGCATTCCTCCAATGCAGGTCATCTTAGTGGTAGCAAACCTGCACTCCAGTCCAGTAGATTCCAGTACGTCAATGATGCTCCCTGACAGTCCGGCACCAAACGTTGATCATTGTGAAGTTCTATGGTCTGGATAAAATGTGATGCTCCACTCAAGCACAGATGATCTGTATCTGGGTGGTCTCCCTCTCAGTCCAACTGGGTGCTCGGACACTTCAAAGCCTCCTGGAAGTAGCCATCTTGATGATAATGTTGAGAATGCTGATATATCATAAGTCAATAAATTGCTCACTGAGGTCCCACTCAGTTCATAGGTAGCAATGGTCTGATCTGTGAATGTATCAAAATCAATATTTAAAAGTGGCACTAATAGCATGTTATCTGATCATTGGAAGATAATGGACATGTGCTACATATGGTCATGTTTAGTGATACCTACTGGGGACTCATGCAGATCACTTTTGTGTCATGCCAAGCTATTGGTTAATGTGCCAAATTTCAAAAACTTATGAGAATGTGCACAAATGGGATTCCAAAGCATTGAATTTTAATAAACCACATTTATTATGTATGGCACAAATGCCGCTTAAAAGATGTGTGCACACAGCTAGTATTGCTGTGCTCTGAAATGTTTACTTACTTATAGACCTGCATTAAAATTAATCCTTATCTATTAAAAGTAAGAGCCCTAACTAGATAGTTAATTTTTAGGGTTATGCTCCATAGGTTCAGTGTAAGGTGTCATAGTTATTCATAATTTGTGTTTTAAATGGAGCAAACATTTTCTTAAAAAACAATATTTATTCTTGATTGAATTGTCTTCTTAAATAAGGATGTACTTACTAAAAGAATTATAATTAATTAATATAAGGAATTTTATTAGAATGTGAGTTTTAATTTGGGGTGGGAGTGTCTAGAACTGTATTCTGATTGGATGTATTTTGATTTGATGTATTTGGATTGGATATTAATGGGGTTGTGGTAACCAATGACACCAGTCTTGCTGGTATTTAATATCCAAGTGTTTTAGAAATGGAGTATCTAAGGAAGTTCATTTGGAATATATGGATGAAAGGCCTTATATGTGTATTTTTAATTGATTCATATAATAAAGTTCTTCCTATTGCTGTTGTTTTAACGGCATTCTCCAGTGGTCATTTTTTGTTTTATCAGTTTTGTGTAGACTAGTACTTGGTTTTATTTGTTGTTAGTTGTTTGTCATGTCTCCTGAGGATGGTGCCAGATCCCCATCATTATACACACAGACTCAAGGGTATGAATTAAATAAAATGTTAGGAAACCTCACACTGCTTATGCTACAGCTATCCTAGTGAGTGTCTAGTTTGGTGCAGAGCCAACAAGATAATTTGAATGGCCAGCAGAGGAATGTCACGCCTACTCCCATTATACAAGCTGGTGGTATTGGCTCTCTGCAGTCTTTGCAACCTTCGCAACAGAGGTTTTTAGCCATACCACATGGGCTGAATACTTCTAATGAAAATAAAATGTTGGAGGAATAACCTTTGCAATTACAGAATCCAGGACTCCAGGTGAGTGTGAATAATTTATCTAACATACCTTCTCTGGGTCTATATAATGAACCGGTGAGGTGGTCGACAATTTGTTCTGGTACTTAATGACTGGTTGCAATAAAAATTTGACTTTAACAATAAATTTTTAGATCCAGTTTCAAATATTAATGAAAGACTTAATGAGTTTGACTATAAATTATTAAAATACAAGAAATTACAGCTTGAAAATGCATATTTTTATGAATGCATTAAAGCAAAACAAATACATAAGAAACTTAGGAACTGGCATTACCCCACAGGTTTGGAGGGTAATTCACCCTTACATCATGATTTACTTAATTTGTCTGACAAACATGGATGTGAATTTCTTTTATAAAACATAATGGTACATTTATTAACCAGCTTGTAGTAGGGCTCAATACACTTGATACAGTCATTAAGCAAGATATTTAGTATGACCAATGGAAATATGAACACTTGAGAATCTTTAATAGTATAGAACAACATATAGAAAGACCAAAGAACAGAAAATTTAAGAAATCACAGAGGGGCAGATATGAATATGAAAATGGTTTAGCGTACATGAAACCTCCTATATCACAAGTGTGTGGCAAGAAATTCCAGGACCAATGGAACCAGTCACATAATATGTTTAAATAAAGAACAAAGACCAGAAGTAATTAATAACAACCAACAAAATGGACAAGATCCTTCAATTAATTCGGAAGAATTTCCACCATTGAGATGATCAAATCACCTATTGAAGAATAGGCATACAACCCAAGGTGGCAATCAGTTGAATGAGAGGGTTTTTCATGGACGCACATGGAGAAACCAATAGAATTAGAACCAGGCTCACCAGCGTTTTACAAACCAACCAAACATGAGGGAATTATGAGAACAAAATTATTTAATATCAACTATAGTTGTGCATTGTCCAGTACAAAATGATGATTTTTTGGAATATCCTGCATGTACAGTTATTCATAATCAAGAAGGGGATTTTATAATTTATATTTTTCTACTATACTTGTTAATCCACTTACATCTGAGTTGTTTTCTAAAAGAATGACATTTGTTCCAACATGAACTGCAAATTTAATGGCTACAATACTGGATTTTAAAATGTATTTAAGGAAATTGAATTTAAAATTAATTTGTGATGATGTCCATCTTGATAGACAAATTTAGGTTTCATAGTGCATACAACCCCACCCTCCACATTCTGTTCTTCAACTTTAACCAAAAGGTATGTGAATTAGGTTTTAGAAATAATGTTTTTAATAATTTTAAGAAAAATAAAATGGTTCCAAATTTGAATAGCATGGAACAGCAATGTTTAGATAATTTAAAAAACAAAGACATTAGCTTGATGAACCCAGATAAAGGGAGTGAGTTGGAGATTATAGACATAGAAATAATTCAAGGATGAACTGCATTTTAGAAACTAACACCTATAAAGAGATAACTAAAAACAAACTAAATTGGGCATATAGAAAGATCTACCTCGGGATTCATGAAGCTTGACCCAGGTGCAGACGTAGCGTAGGTGGTCTAATGCCAAATATGGCCGCCGAGTGATTCAGATATGATCCAATCCCACAAGCACTACCAGCATATGCCAGATCTGCGCAGCTCTCGGCTCATGTATGCTAATCACCCCATGCGCAGTAGTGCAGCATGCAAATGAAGATACATAGTGATTCATGAAGTGGTGCAGGCATAGCGTAAGCATACAGAAATGTAAACCAAAAAAACGATTTACATTTTTCAAAACAGAACATTGGAGCCATGAATGTGGACCAAACTTACGTATTACAAAGTTAACATATGCCAATGGTGAAATATACAGCCAATGGCATAAAAAACACACACAACACATAAAAAATAACATTTAATATCATGGCCACACTAACACAAAGTACAACCACAGGGCATGTGTGTGCAAACGGGAACACAAGGAAAATATATACAGATGTCATAAAATTGCAATGTAACACACATCATGATTTCACCATAATAGTCAATGGTATGCATGCTACACCACAACCAAGGTGCAAGGGTTGCTAAGAGTCTGTGACAGTGTTCAGCGCAGTAACTATGAATTAGTAGTCAATGCCATGCAAATGAGGCAAGTAATACTGAATAGCAAATGTCCCTCCAGCCTAAGGATGTACCACATGATGCAGTGGTACAACACCGAGGAGTGGCCTGGAGGTATACATGACATCAGCAGAGGGGTGTGCCACCGTAGCTGTAAGCACATTGGAGCATTGCTAATCCATGTTGTCCATTGCTAAGCAAGCTGCAGGATAGGGGCATGGATGTAGCCATAGCTTTGCTTAGCTGAGAGCACACAAGGTGACTGAAAGCGCATATGTACTTGGATGACAACACACTCGAAACCCGGTAAATGGCTGCTCGCAGCGCACACCACAGCTGAAACAGGAAGGTTATGGGAAGACAATAAGGAAATGCCACAGTAGGGTAATTGGAGTACAACTGAGTAATTAACACCTATTAACTCACAGTGGGCCATTGATGGTAGCTAACAAGGCTGCTAGTAGCAACCTGCAGAACAGGATAGGGGAGGTGCCGGATTGCAAAGAAAAGAGAACTGTCACCACAGAGCAAAGCAAACCTGCAGTAGATCGGCTATAGAACACATTTCGCAACACAATCCTGGGTTGGGAAAGTACAAAACAAGAAAGCAGGCTGCTGAATGCATGCCTGACAAACGGAGGGGAATCGTTATGAAAAGTGAAGGCAAGGGCAATAGGTGATCCACGGCAGCTAAATGTAATTCAACACTAAAGGCACCACAATAGCAGTTCCTGCGGTAAAACACATAAGTAAGATAACCTACAGCTCTGATTGTACATACACACCCTATAACATCATCAGCTTCCAAAGCACAATAGTATAAAGTGTGAAGGCACCTCACACACACTTGTGTATTCCCAAACACTGCACCATCAGTGTAAACAGACGGGGAACTTTTACAATGTACTTGTTGGGAGCTGCCATAGCTATGATTCACCACCATGTGTTGGAGACTGAAGGTGGTGTGGAGGATGATGCTGACAACCACCTCAGGCCCAGAAGGAGGAGAAGAGTGTTCAGACCAAGGGTAACCTACCAGGGTCTAGATGATCTGGAGATAGTAGAGCGTTACAAGGTGGACAGGGACATCATACAGCAAATCATTGAGCTGTGCTGGCCATGCCTCAGAGCCAGAAACAACAGAGGGGAACCCATCCCAGTGGGCACGAATGTATGTGCAAGCTTGAGAATACTATCCACAGGTACCATTCAAAGGCCAACTGGAGATATCATGGGGATCTCACAGGCATCAGCATCCATGGTACTCCACCAGTTCCTGGATGCCGTGTTACCACATGCCAATGAGCATATATACTGCCCTCAAACTCAGGAGGAGTTGGCCAGCATTATGAGCCTCTTCCACCATGTGGCAGCCTACCCAGAAGTACTGGGTGAAATAGACTGCACGCACATACATACATATCAAGTCACCACTCGCTGAGCATTGTAGGCGCTACATAAACCACAAGGGATACCACTTCATCAACTGCCAGATCGTGTGCAATGCCCAGGGCATTATCACGGGTGTGTCTGCTGGCAGCCCTGGAAGCTACCACAACTCCGACATCTGGCATGCCTCACAGGTGTACCAGGTATTTGTCATGGGGGACATCCCATATGGCCACCTTGTGGGGGATGCTGGCTTTGCACTGGAGCCGTTGATAATGACTCCCATCAGAAATGCACACAAACCCATGCAAGAACACCATAATGAGGCACACGCATAATCCAGAATCATCATAGAGCATGTTTTTGGGATGCTGAAATCATGGTTCTTTTGCTTGTTTATATCTGGTGGAGCCTTGCAGTACTCTCCAGGCACATGCACCCACATCTTCATAGTAAGTGCCATGCTACTTAATATGATCCTGTGGAAACAGCTGCATCAGGGACATAATGGTGAAGGCCCTCACAGCCCACCGCAATTGCCAAGGGCATGACAGGCACAGAGGGATTCAGACCACGAACACCCTGTGCCAGCCCCAGTAGGCAGATGGAGGCGTGCCCAATATGCTCATGCCTTGGCAAAGAGGGAACATATAGCACATACACTGACAGTGTAGGCCCCTACGGACTGACACACTTCTCCACCTGCACACACAGTAAAATGGATGGCACACACACACGACCACCTGTAAATTGTCATGTATAGGTGGTCTACTGTGTGCATCCTACATAGATAGCCCTCAACTATTGCACACACAACAGCTACTGGTACAAGGTAAGTCAACACCTGAACAGTAAATTAAGCTAACAGCATGTGTTGATACTGTATGTATAGGTTCCTAGGTACATCGGTAGGTACATGCCTAATTGTCAGAGGCCATTCATCAGCCTAGCCAAAATGTGTCTACTGTCAGCACCCCATTGATTAACTAACTGTCCCTCTGTGGAGCAGAGCCAATTGTGAGATCCCTGGGGGTGTAGCCACTGTTCCACACCCACTCTACAAGGATTCCCTGGTGTGTTAATTTGGGGCTCCATATAATGTAATCAGGGATGTAGTTCCAAAGCATGGGGAGTACCCATGACAGGTATCTTCACCCTAGCATTCTCCAGTTATGGTTGTGGCAAGGTGTAGCACATTACAGTGTGTGGCTCATTGTGACATGGATTCCCATAGCTGGAGCACATCCATTAAGCATCACTTGGACATACCATTAATAGGTATCATCCATATGTAAACTAACTGAGTTACACATCTGTTTGCAGTATGGAGGAACAGCCATAGTACAGTCCACATAGTAAACACCATAACACTTGTACATATCCCAGATGCCCCAGTGGTAAAGCCACTGACTGTCTTGTGCATGCTCCCAGTTCCACAACCTGCAAGGGCTGTTACGTAATTCCGATGTCCCGAATAATGGATGTTGGATGCAGGTGATTAAAGCACATTTAAGCGCATGTCAGCGGGTTTTTTGCACCGGCAAATGCCGGTAAGCGTCATTTAAACATGACTACACCGATATGTGCAAAACAGGTCTAAGCTTTGCTGAATATCACACTGATCACAGGCAAAGCTGGCCAGAACCGCTGAAATTTGCATTATTTACCCTTGTACTAATAGTGCCTGCTCTGAGAGGTAAAATGACCACTGCCAGGCGTAGAACATGCAACCATGTACACAATCACCTACCACTAAGCTACCTGAGATGTACCAATAGCAGGTGTGTATTGTGACAGGTTAAAGCACAAATGGGCGGAGTTTGGGAAATAATATACACCACCATGTACCCAACGAAATGTGTGTTCTTTCTCTCTCTCTCTCTCTCTCTATATATATATATATATATATATTGAGATAGAAAGGGTGATAGAGAGATATATGTCAATATATATGGATACACATATATATGCAAATATGTAGATAGGTTAACAACATGTACACAACCATGGAGGTACATATAAATAGGATACTACCAAATACCAAATGCTTTACATACCGACACGAGTAATCACGAGACTTAAAGACCAAAATGGTACATTACCGGAACACTAGAACATTGAGTACTATTAACACGATGTTAAGGGACATTTAGTTAGTGCTTCTGGTGCTATGGTCCAGGTAGGTACTGTGTTTAAGTGTGTTTCTGATTGCTGTAGTGTGTGAAAGTGTGTGTTCTGAGTGTGGTGTGTGTTTCCATGGGACTGTAATGTGTGTGTGTGTTTGCTTCATGTGTCTGTTTGTGCTATCTCGGAGGCAGATTATTACAGTAGGTGTGGTGTGGGGGGTGCAGCCACCCACATGGGTTGTGTATGGAGGCATGGCCACCTGGCCATACATAGTATAGGATGGTTTGTTTGGATGTGATGGGTAGCAGTATGTCTGTGTGTGCGTGTGTGTGTTCTGTGTTTGTGTTAGTTCCGGAAGTTTGACTGTTGCGAGTTTGAGTTTTTGGTATTGTGGGGTTTGGGAGTCTGTGAACGGTAATGTGGTTGTTAGAAGTGTGTGAGTTCCTGAATCTGTTGTATGCCTTGTACATTGGTTGAAGTCTTCAATTATGTGCACAACATGGACCATAGCAATCACACATTCCGGCATGTCCGAATGTTATGAACAAAGTATATGGAGACTATATTATAGCAATAACCCACGCCTGGGTGTGGGTAATGCTGGATTCACCCACGGTTGTTGTGGTTTAGTCACGAAGGTGAAGCCCGAGTGGCCAAACAAAGACAGCCATGGGTAAATCCAGCATTACCCACACCCAGACGTGTTATTATTATACAATGACATTATTTAAGAAAAAAAATAATTATTTTCTTAAATAATGGCATTGTATAATGCCTCCTTGCTGCCCTTCCACAGCTGTCTGGTATTCTGTGGCAGTTCTGTTGTACTGCGCATGTGTATGCTTACGCAGTACTTCAGAGCTGTGGGCAAAAGCAACGGAGAAAGCAAGATCTCCGTTGCTTTTTTACAAAGTGTCTCGCTACCCAAGCCAAAGAGGTTCAGTCACCAACACAACTCCAATGAGTGCAAATATCTGACAGAAATACACGAGACAGCTTTCATGTAGCAACATTTCATTACATACTGTTGTATTTCCGAAAGGATTGAAGGACCAACATCACCTGCATGCTATATAGGAACCAATTAACAATGGCTTATTGAATAAGCCTGCAATAACCATAGTATTAGTCTACTAAATGATAGGTCTTCAATTAGGGAAGGACCCCTCACACACATAAGGAATATATATAAATGCAGTTCCTACACACCTTCATCTGCTATGTACACCCACCTATATATCCCCCACTACCGAAACAATTGCAATACAGACTGTAATAACATCACAAACATCCACTCACTCTATGACATCTGCAGAAGCCTTAACATACCTTGTGAGAGACACACTATAATGGGCCTATGTGAAGTCGTTGCTGTTGTACAATGGAACAGACACCAATGTTACAGGGTTTGGTTGCAATAATCCTGTATCAGACGGCTGATATAACAGTTACACTCACATGTAGAACTACATCCTCTAGCCATTACACACAATCCATGGGGGCCATGAAATTAAAATATCTCTGTGTCTCTCCATATAGCTGCTGCACTTCATCACAAACAACACATCCAGGCCGTCTTCCTCGAAGGTAGGGCAAAGGGACAACAGCCAAGTGGAGTATTCAATTATACCCCACTGTTGCCATGTAATTGGCTAATGGAGTAGCTGCACAGCTGATGTGCATGCAATCATCTACTCTGGAACACCAATTGGTGGCAGGATACCACATGTTACTGGTATCTACGTATAAAAGGATGGCTTGTCATACATTCAAACTGTATGTACATATGAGAAAACCGTTAAAACAGAAAAGGAATAGGACTGATATTATCATCAACTTGGAATACTAATAAGGTATGTAGAACACTCAGTATGTTAGTGTATGTAGTGCCTGTTCTGTATTAATGAAAGTGTACACAATGCATATAGTGGGAAAAGGTATTATGTAGTGATGTACTGTTGAGCATAGTAATGCTCCTAGAAATTGTGTGTACTGCTGTAGGCCACAAGGTAAACACCTCAAACACCACAAGGGATGGTACATAAGGACTTTAAACACAACAATTCCACTTCAGCCGCTGTCAGTGGCAGGGTTTGTCCAACAAGTATGTGCCATAACGGGATAGTATATGCTGATATACTGTAACAGTAGGCATATGTATGGGCGTATAACTGAGAATAACATGTCTAAGGTGGTTCTGCTGTGCAATTATGATTTGCATTGTGGGATAGTGTTGCAAAAATGTGAAAGGTACAGTATTGTAGGTAGATATGTTTAACATTTTACATAGCATTATTGTTATATTATGCAAACATCAGGTATGTCTACTGGCATGTACAATACACAATAACAGGATACGTATGACTTGTAGTCACCAGACAGTGTATCAGCATGATAGGTAATTGAAATGGAAGAGCTAGTCAATTATCCATGCACAAAGGACATGTAATAGCTTCATAGGTACTATGCTGTCTGGCCAAGTCCATTCATAAGCTTAACTACAGTGTTTTCACTTGTGGCACCTCCCTAGGTTAGTGTCCTGTGCCTGTGAACAGCAGAGCCATTCGTTTCCTGCGCCTCTGTACAGCAGAGCCACTGCAGTGATCCCTGGTGTACATGTCTGTCTCCCATCTACCCATCGAGGTATCTCTTGAAGAGTACTAGTGAGGGTCCCTGCCTGATGTACATAGGAATCATGTTCCAAAGCATGGTGAGTGTCCGGGTCAGGAATGTATCCCTCCAGCACGTCCTAGTCATCGTTGCATTTAGGTACATATCCAAGAGCATGTGGCTCTCAGTGGCTTTTGCTTATGTGGAGCATATCCATCAATATTGTTTTGGACATGGGCCTTGTATGTTCAGCAAGGATCACCTCTGAGTATGTGGTATGCAAATGAGTACAGTTGGGGTTTCTGTAGTTGGGCTGCATACGTCATCCTTCGGAGGTCAGTAATCCTCTTTGTGTGGTAATGTTGTGGTATTTAAAGCCGTTGCTGTTGTCTCGTAAGGTACATTCCAAATGGGGTGCTGTACCCTTTAATGCGTTTCATAAGTCATGAGTAGAGAGGCACAATGGCTACCTTTGTTCTGGCTACAAACCCATTAGAGATTAGGGTGGCCACATAGAAGGATATCCACACCACCTTGACAATATGGTTATCAAAGGAGTGGATGCTATCTACTTGCGTTCTAAGATCCCTTATTATGTCTTATGTATGTAGGGGACTACCACCTATGTGATAGTCTGCAGGTGATTGGTGTAATCCAAAGGGGATGTCTATGCACCTTGTGGCATGCAGCTTAAGGCCATGTTATTGACACCAGGTATCCGTCCCAGTGACACCCTTATGGAGGGTGTCTGAATCAGCTGGTGAATCAATCATGGCCCCTAGTTTGCAGTCGTCTGCACACCTATTCAGGGTAAGTCCTTCTGTGTTAGCCTGTACCTTAGAGAAGCATATACCAAACATGAGGTGCCCTATGACCGAGGACTGGGGGACGCCAATTGTAACTGATTTACAGTAGGAACTAGGGTATGCTACCCTCACTGTGTGGGTTCTGTCCGTGAGCCACTTTGCATAACATCTCATGACGTAGGGGTTGATGTGCAGGTGGATGTGTATGTTGACAATACCAGAATGGGGAACGGTGGTGAAAGCCTTTGAGAGGATAAGGTAGGCTGTGTGGACCTCCTTACCCTCATCTACTGCCTTGGTAACTGTCTCAAAGGACTCCATCAGGTTTAGGAGGCATGGTCTGGCCCTAACAAATCCAAACAGGGTGGGATCAAAGGTTTGGAGGCCACCAATGTCTCTGTGAATGAGATCCATGATGATGTGCTCTATAGCCTTGCAGAACAGTCTAGTCAGGCATATAGGGCAATAGTTCCCCTGGTCCATTGTGGCGCCACCTTTGTGGAGTGTGATAACTGTTGCTGTGCACCATTCTGGGGCCACAATGCCTGATGCAAGGCTATTAGTGAATTTGGTGCCCAAGTGGGGAGCCATTTTGTTTTGAAGTTCATGGGAATCGCAGCCTGGGATGTTGCACGGCCACATGGATTCTGTGTTCCTGGCTTTAGATAGTGCAGCTTTGAACTGCGCAGTTGTGATCGCAGGGACATTGTATTGTTCCTGTAGAGATTTGGGCCCTTTAGTGTGTGAGAAAAGTGTAAAGTTAGCACTGAACCTATCTGCCATGATGTTGCCAATATCAGTCGGTTCTGTAATGTTCATGCCTAACTGCTGTATGTCAGAACAGATGTGGGTATTGCCATCGAGAGTAGTGACATACCTCTAGAATGCTTTGTGGTAGTCCTTGGAATGAGTTGTGGTAATGTTTACGTAGCTAGCTTTGGAGGATGTGATAAGGGATCTCATATTCCTACTGAGGCTGACCAGGGAGCTCCCACACTCATGGGATTGTACTCTATTTTGCAACAGTCTCCTCCTTCTGTTTTTACATTATGTCCATGGCAGTGGACCACCAGAGTGGTGTCCATTTTCTGGTGGGTACCGTCATGGCTATGTTTGGGATAGCATGATCCATGCAGTTGTGTAAGTGCTAATTAAGTGCAGTTGTGTATGATTCAGTGATTGTAACTGCATTGTCCATCTGCTCGGGTGTCATAACATTTACTATTGCTGTCATAAGAAGCCTGAAGTTGGCTTTGTAGAAATATAGTACTGTGTTTTACATAAAGGGTGTGGTGCTGAGATGTGGATAACAAGGGTGATTACTGTACGTTCGGATCTGACCAACAAGGTAATAACCCCAGGTGTGGAACCCCAGTCACACATGTTGGTAATGACCAGGTCTAGGATATTGTTGGCCCTGGTGGTGGTGTGGATAGGTTGATCCAGCCGATTGGAGGTTATGAATCCCAGAAAGTGTTGGCCTAATGTGTCGGTACATGAGTAGGTATCCTAGTTAATGGTGGGGTAGTGTCAGTTGCACATCAGTAGTTTCTGTTTGAACCCTACTTTCCAGTACACCAAGAAGTGAGGGCCGTTAACCGCGGGGTATGGTGTGGAATCTGTAGCAAGCTACAATTTGTATAGTAGTTATGGCCAGAGTTAATTGCACTTGGATTACCTCTGATGCATTATGCTAAGCAACCATCCTAGAGGTGTGTATATCCTTGGGAAATATGGACACACCTCTGCCGTGGGTGTTCCGGTCCAGGTTACATGACTGAAAGGTGTGGTATGAGTAATAGCCTGTTAGTGCAGGGGTGCTCTCAGGAGCCTAGAAGCAGGTCTCAGTCACTGCAGAGATATCGAAGTGGTCCATTACAAGGAGTGCCTCTGGTGAGTGCATTTGAGATGAAGATGTCAAGCTTTGAGTAGCATTACCCTCAGGTTTTGCTTGCCTGTTCCTGTTATGGTGGTGAATATATTATTTGAACTGTGCCTAAAACAGGCACTATAGGGGTAGCAAGAGCCTTAGATGTTATCCGTAATCCCAGGGCCGACAGGTGCAGGCCATCTGTGCCAAAGCATCGTGTTCTGTCGACCATGTCATTCAAAGCAGACAGATACTGGATACCCTTGGAATGACACCAGAAGCATAGCCAATTGTTGAAGTAAATAATTCAGTCCTTGTACTGCATTATCAGTCTGGACGAATGCCAGATGCTTCTCAGGGCTAGGGCGATTCCTGCCTGGGCTACAAGATCGGAGAGCTATTCCATGTACATATAGTCCAGGAAGTTACATCTCAGGGCATTCACACTAACATGGAGAATGACACAGTCATATTGTACCTGTTGAGGAGTGATCTGAGTGCATAGGTTATGTTGTGGATCCTATTACCCGACAGCCAGCTGAAAGTGACTATCAACTTGTGTAGCCTGCTGAGTGTGACATCAGTGTGACCGCCTATAGAGTCACCTATGGCTAGTGTGTTGGGTACGTTATATCGCCCTATTGGCTGTGGTTGATGGGCACACTGAGTCTGTGGGCTATAAGTAATTGGTGTTGTGTTGGGTGATGGGGGCTGCCTGCATTTCTGCTTTGGAGTTCTCTGTTGCCTAGACAGAGTAGTATTGAGAGGCTCTGCAAATGTCGTAGTCTTACTATGTGTGGCCTGTGGTGGTGGAGATCTAGTGAGACTATCTGATGAGTGTGGTGTGGTGCAAACGTTTAACATCCCCACATGATTGTCAGGTTCAGTCTGGGTTGGAGAAAGCTTTACCTCCAGCATGGCTAGATATGTGCATCTCCCACAGGTTGTAGTGTTGTATGTTAGGAGGGGAGTATTGACTGTGTACACAAGACAATTTCTATATTGCCTTATGATGCCCATATTCATCATATAGACAGGCAATAACACTGGGAAAAAACACTTGGACATGGCTGAATATTTAACTATTTCCCACTAGATATGTGAGGAAAGTGTGTACAAGAGCTGTTTTACTCTAAGCAAGCGGGAAATGTAAGTACAAATAGTGTTTACCTGTAGGTAATGAGGAGGGTTGAGTGCTATAGTAATTAGTAGCTCATGAAGTGCGTGCATGTTCTGAACAAGTGCTGAGCATGAATAAGCAATACAGATAGGCTGTTGTATAACATAAACACACTGCCCCCCCAACAGGTACACAATCACATATTCATGAACACTACAGAGCCCCTGTAACCATAACTATGATGGTACAAGGTGCACTCAGGCTGCATGGGACCTGTCCACATCCCTTGTTTTATCATACACATATGGCAAAACAGTTTGCTCTACACATACACATCATGTAAAACATAGCTTCATGTCAGTCTGTGAAAACACTGAATGGTGCACACCAACAGTTATCACAACCCACAAAGTGGAGTCACCACTCATAATGGGAGGCACTGCACTATTACTCTGCTGAGTCTGGTCTGAAAGTCTGTGAACCTTAATCAACGTATTTGTTGTTAGCAGTACAGATGTAGATGACAGTACGGATGATTTCACACAGCATATCATACCTGTGACAGGTCATAGGACATCATCACCCATACTGTATTCCACCTACACTCAGTATACTAGATGTACCTTTGTATGTCACAGGAGTGTTCCACCAGTGGACTGTTGACAGAACCAACACTACAAAAGGTGTCTGAGTAATATGTGCATATTACACCAGTGGCAGCTACAGTAAAACAGGGTTAATTTGTTGTATTCCCCCTCACTTTAGCCCATACCACACAGACAAATGGGAGGCATCTGCCTATGTAAGTATGTGAATGGTTATGACCTAGGAGCAACGCTGACTCAGTGTTGTGGACAACATACAGAATGGGCTTTGTGGGTGAGGTGTGTGACATATTTGCACAATATGACAGCTGCATATTGCATTGTCACCGTTAGGTTAATAACCCTGTAGCCATGAACTACCACCTAGGCAGTGGACAACATAATGGATACTGTGTGTAAGGGATGGTGTTGTGCAGTTTACCTCCCTGAGCTAGTGACATCACCAAACCTATTAGGTAGTCATAAGAGGCAACTCTAGTCATGACAAGGTGCCATCCATGAACATGGAGATCATTGTACAGCCATACTCATCACTCAAGTGACCAATATCAGATCACATATCACCTTTAAGGGGTATTGCCCATGTTTGGATAGGCAACACCAGCCTTCACAATCCTCATCTCTGCTATGTAGCATGATGCCTACCCTGCATAAAGACATGTCCAACACTGTGATGTTGGAATTGCTACACGTACATATCCTGATCTGAAATACATACGTCATGGACATCCACCTTCCTAGTACAAGGATCGCCACATGCTGGACAGATCCTTGTGCCATACATGGTACATACTCCTGCCATACTATGCAACCCTGTCCAGCAAAGCTGCACATTTCACCTCTGTCAGACATGGTGTGATGACCGCATGGTAGATGTATCATTAACTGTCTGTATCAGTTATGTGGCACTTCTTCACCTGGCACCAGAAACATGGCTGTCGGCTACGGCTAGAAAACCTTACATTCTACACTCATACATGACCCAGGGCATACAGACTACTACATGACATTGGCCATACATGCAATAGTTGATAATCATCCCTGCAAATACCATCTGGCTAGCCATTGTCCCATGTGTATCACATGTGCAACACAGGTGGATGTTGAACTGCTGTACAGTGCCGTGTAGATGTATAAGGCAAAACACATGCATGTAAAGCTTTCTGTGTGCATGTCTGCATTGTCACAGGTCATGTCCGTTAAGGCAGTGTATGTGTTGATATGTGACATATACACAGCATCAAGGTTGACAGCATTAATGTGGACACATCCAGGCATGTGCTGATAGGTAAGAACACCAGTACAGGCAAACAGACATGGCCACATCAAGACAGCATCCACATGAAGTATGAGCAATGTAATCAGGTGACACACATATATGGTGATAATATCCAATCCCCATTGGGTGTCACATGTGTGTGACACAAACATGTCAGTGGTGTCAGTGTCATGAAGATTTGCAAAGACAACTGTTCATATGTAATAAATGTGATACACATGTATGTGCAGCTGTATCTCTGTGCATCTCTGAGATACTGTGACCTGTCTCCATCATTATGTCTTCCAGATATGCCGCGAGCAAGGCTCCCAGCCTATACCAACTTGGAGGATGAGGCCCTTATACCTTACCTCCAAGACAACTATGATGTCTTGTTGATAACATGGAATTTATATGGATAACCAGGTTAGGGGCTTTGTTCAAACCTGGATTAAATGAAATGGAATAATATGTCAGCCTATCTTTTGATGCATATTGTTGATATATTGTTGATATATTTATACACTGATTTATACACGTCAATTTTTGATATTATTGTTTATAATATAAACAAATACAAAAGGATTTATGGTATGTGTATACATTTAAGCGATTTTTTCAGCAATACCCCTTTAAATATTTTTCTATATAATACCAGGATGTTGGAGTTGCTCAACAGTTGAATTGTTTTAGTTCAGCACTGAAGAAGGCTTATTACATCCGAAACCGGTTTGCCTGTTATTTATGCAATAACAGTTTTTGGTTTGGAACCTGATTCAAGAATAAATGCTTTTTAGCTGAATAGCTGGTCCATTTTTGGGAGTAATTTCTGTTTTGGTTTGGACCGTGCACTTAGTCTCTCGTGCGTGTGTTTGGTTTGGTCTGACTGCTCTCTCTTCACATTGGAGACGCCTGGTATGTCGGCAACATCTTTTCTGCAGCTCCAATTTAACTAGGATTATTTGGTGTTTATGTGCGTTACTGTTGACTACATTGGGGATGGTATGCTGGTTTAATATTTGGAACATTTAAGATTTTGCCTGGATTTTGGGCCAGCTTTAAGTTTTGGTTTTAATTCTGTTTACATCAGACATTGGGCCTACCTCATGGACAACTTCCTTTGGAAAACGGAGATACGTCGTGACTTATTTGTGTGTTCATGCAAACATTTTCAACTTCATTTCGTGAAGGTCCATTCAATATTGACGATCTTTTGGCTCAGACTAAGGTTTGACATGCATCCATTTAACAGGTACTGTGGACTTATATGATTATATCTATGGACATTGTTATCACGCTTTTGGCTTTGGATTTAATGAATAATTTTTGAATTCCATATTATCGATCACAAGACCCAGTTTTGGACTCAGTTCACAAGGTGGTTCATGTTGGATCACTACAAGTGACTTTGGTTATTAATCAATCAAGGACTTGAAACTGTATTTTGCATTTACATATGGCGCTACATTCCATTATGTAATTTAACATAACTCAGATCTGTCAATATTTACATTCTGGTGTATGTTTTTTATTATTCATTTTTTTGGGTGTTTTACTTTGTCAACAATCCTGAATTCTGTTATTGCTGTGAGACTATATATTATACAGTTCTGGCAACCAGCCTTATGAATATTTATATTTATTTTTTTTTGGTTAACAACCAGACAAGGGCTCGGAACTGTATTTGTGTGCATGTATGGAGCTATATTTCAATGTTTCATTCAACACTATTTAGAATTGGTAGAATTTATAATTTGGGTAATGTTTTCTGCTATTCAGCTTTTTTTGTGTGTTTAACTGAAGTCATTAACCCCGATTTTGGTTATTGCTGGGATACTAAACATCATATAGTTCTGGCATACTAGTCTTCAGAATAGTCAGACTTATTTTGTTAGCTATTTGCCCTTTATTATAGGATTATTTAGACATAGAACTTGGATTTAATGGCTATATCTTTAAGTATTTCTCTATGTATACTATCCTTTTGACAGTTAATAATTTTGTATCCCATAGTCATATATATGTTTTTCTACTGTTGTATTTCGCTTAGCCACTTATTCCGGCTCTCTTTTTCTCAGCCCATTTAATAGCTATGGTAAGAATTGCTTTAACCATTTTTGACCCAAGTACAGGTCTCTTGAATTGATATAAGTATTTTATATATGATTTGGTACTGTTGATTAAACAATTGTGGAGTATACATATCCTTTACTCTATAATTAATAGACAAATAGGCAACTCTATGCCCTTATATCTATATATAATATATTCTACATTGGATAACTAATTTTGTATATTAGATGGGATGAAGGTCCAGTAATATTATATACATATATTAGTTTGTATGTATTTGTTTGTGTCAAAGTTTATTTTTAATATATGGTAGCAGAGACGAATAGTCGGCTACCATAACTCTATATGTGAAGAGTTATGGTCACGTGGTATAAATAATATTTGCTGAAATGTACAAGTGTATACCTTTGATATTTAATCTTTGGACTTTTTGAAATAATAATTATCAAACTGTAGTGAGACGAATTGTCAACTACTTTAATGCATTGGCATTTATTCTTTACAACTTTCATTGATTTTATATATAATGGGGCATTTTGGTTGAGCCATTTTTTACAGTGCATTATGAAGGTATATCTCCATAATATATAAGGTCAACATAGTATACATTCATATATATATATATATATATATGTATATATATACATATATATATATATATATATATATATATATATATATATATATTGCATTACTAAAGTTATAATTGACACTAGATCATTAGCCTGTTTTGGGTTAAAAATATTGTTGTGATACATTGCTAAATAGTCATACAATGGATTTAAATGGGATTTTGCAAGGACTATCGGCTGACAAAGATAACCTGGAAGCCTTTGGTTTTAATACTATAGGGTTTACTAGTTCCAATAATGTTGAAGGGGATTCTAAACATAAATGTGGTTTAATTTTTCAAAAATTGAGCAAGAATTTGAAATCCCTAAAGTCTAATATTTGGCACTTAAAATTATTTAAGGCCTACAAACTAAAATATATAACACCTAGGGGTCTAAGGATCTGCCTTCAACCTCTAGTAACAAATATTGATGGCCAACTATCACAGGAGTGGGCTTCAGCTCAGCACCAAGCTTCAATGCTATTTGTCAATACTTTTATTGGTTATTATGAACGGACCATTGAATTACAAGTAGTAGAAATTCATAAGGTGTGTCTTGAGACCCAGATATTTGAAACTGAAGAATTTTTTAAAGATCAGATTTCCAATTTAGCCAAAGTATTGGCCAATTTGGAACAACAGTTGATTAAGAGAAAAACACATAAATTCCAGAGGGATTTGTCTGACTACGACAAGGGCAAACCATTTGTTACGTCTAAAAATGTCAGGTTTACAGACAGGGGTAGTAAAAATAATTATGGCAGAAAAAGGCCTAGATCAATATTAAGAAGGACTGATTCTACTCTAAGTGGCACGTCAGAGGATGAAACTTCCTCTGCCACAGACTATGATGTCCCCTCACACCAGGTGTCTCCAGCTGCCAAGAGAAAACAATCAGACCCTTTAGACGTAAGACACGTAGGGGGGGGGCAGAAAGCACAGAAACAGAAACAGGAACATCCAGTTTACAAGCTTTACTACAAAAGATTGGGAAACAGTGAATAATGTACACAATATTTCATCTTTTGAATTATCCTCTGTACACAACAAAGTGTTAAATAAAGGTCTTCATTTTGTCCCCACCTCATTTGTCTCTGAACACAGTCTGTTGAAGGATGTTAATGATTTTTGTAGATTGGTTAATCTTAAAATATTTTTTTCAGACCATAATTCTACTCAAAGATCTACTGGTTTCATATTTGGTAAATCAGAATTCAAACCACCCATGGACAAACACGTTGCCATTTTTAAAGAATGGGTCATCAAAGATCTACATTTTTCAACCAGATACCAACCTACTACACATAATCTCACTCAAGTAGAGAGATTAGCACTAAGAGAACTTCAATTTAATCACAACATTGTTATTACTCCAGCTGACAAGGGGGGTGGTATTGTGGTTATGGATCACAGTAAATATAAAGCTGAGGCCTTTAGACAACTGCCCAATGCCCGCTTTTATATTACGATGGTTGTTGATCCGACACCCAATTTTAAGGCACAGATAGATTCTTTTTTGGATTTAGTGACAGAAGAAAGTATTATTAGTAAACAAGTTTGTAAACAACTTAAAGTGGGGGAACCCATGCCCCAATATTTATATCTTCTTCCAAAAATCCATAAACATCCTACTAACCCCCCAGGTAGGCCTATTGTCTCTGGGAGAGGTTCTTTAACTGAACCACTATCTGCTTTCCTTACTTATTATTTAAAACCCTTATTGTCTCATGTAAGATCAAGGATACAAGATACTACAGAATTTTTAAACATCATCCAAGATTCACAATTGGAAGCAGATTGGTGGTTATGTACCTTAGATGTTTCATCCCTCTACACGAGCATCCCCCACAAAGCTGGTATAGCTGCGATCTCTTATTGGTTGGATAAGTCAGCAATATATTCCACTGGTTTTAATAATTTTCTTGTTACACTTACTGAGTATGTGCTATGTAAAAATATTTTTTACTTTGATGGGCAACCGTATTGGCAGATCAAAGGTACGGCAATGGGGGCCTCCTTTGCCCCCTTATATGCTGATTTATTCATGGGTTTCTTTGAACAATCATTTATATATGATACACATCATAATTTATGCATCAATGATTTGGACATCTGGAGAAGATATCTAGATGATTGTTGGATGGTGTGGCGTGGGGATAAGGACCATGTGTTTGATTTCTTCAGGTACCTTAATAACAATCCTTGGGATATACAATTCACTCTTAACATAGAATATCAAGAGATTGTTTTTTTTTGGATGTAGTTATTTCTAGACAGGCAGATCACACACTGGCCACCAGGGTACATAGGAAATTCCCCCAATATAATATGTTGCTACATGCATCAAGCACCCATCCCCCCACATTATCCAAAATATTCCCAAATCCCAATTTTTACGCATGAAACGCATTTGTTCATCAGATGAACCGCATCAAGTTTGTGTACAAGATCTGTCCAATAGGCTTATCAGTCGTGGATACTCAAGACACCACATTTCTCAAACTATTGACCATACTAGTAAGATGGCACGTTCTACTCTATTACAATACCAACATTTGAGGAATGATGATACATCTAATTCTGTCCAGTCCATCAGATTTGTAACCACATTTGGCAATAATACATTCAGATTTAGGGAAATCATTAACAGACATTGGGGCATTTTAAAGTCTCATGAACTTTTAGATGATATTCTACCAGACAAATGTGCTTTTTTATACCGCAGGGGTCACACTATACATTCTCGCTTCACTCATTATAAGAGATATACACCAGCTACAACAGTTCAAACCACCTTGTTTGGTGACCCTTTGGTGGGATGTTTCCCTTGCGGACATTGTAGTGCCTGTGAACACATTCTCAAAACTAAGGAATTCTCCAGTAAAAATACGTCTCAGGTATAGAAAATCAATATTTTCGGTAACTGTAGTTCGGATTGGGTCATTTATATTTCCACATGCACCTGTTCTTCTTTTTATGTGGGTCAGACGTCCAGACCATTCAAATTGAGGATTAGTGAACACCTTAGTGCCATCAGAAACCATCGTTTGTCCAATGCTCTTTATAAACATACCATCAGCCATCCAACTGCACATTTTTAATTCACCATTATTGACAAGATTCAAATGCATAGGAATTTCAAAGCAGGCTAGCATGACAAACTTGATAACATGGAATTTATATGGATAACCAGGTTAGGGGCTTTGTTCAAACCTGGATTAAATGAAATGGAATAATATGTCACCCTATTTTTTGATGCATATTGTTGATATATTGTTGATATATTTATACACTGATTTATACACATGTCAATTTTTGATATTATTGTTTAAAATATAAACAAATACAAAAGGATTTATGGTATGTGTATACATTTAAGCTATTTTTTCAGCAATACACCTTTAAATATTTTTCTATATAATACCAGGATGTTGGAGCTGCTCAACAGTTGAATTGTTTTAGTTCAGCACTGAAGAAGGCTTATTACAGCCAAAACCGGTTTGCCTGTTATTTATGCAATAACAGTTTTTGGTTTGGAACCTGATTCAAGAATAAATGCTTTTTAGCCGAATTACCATTGTGCTGGTCCATTTTTGGAAGTAATTTCTGTTTTGGTTTGGACCGTGCACTCAGTCCCTCCTGCATGTGTTTGGTTTGGTTTGTTTAGCCATGTGCCACAGCATGCACATCAGTATGATGACCTGTGGCAGGAACTTCGCAGGAGGGTTAATAATGTGGGTGGCCATAACTGCACATACCAGCAGGTGCGCAGACATGGCATGGACCTGATCAGATGTGCAAAACAGCATGCAAATGCAATCACCAGGGAACAAGGTGCAACAGGTGGTGGGCCACCAACCCAGCCCTCACTCACATGTACCGAGGAGCTACTGGCCAACCTGGGTACACAGTCAGAACAGCATCCAGAAACCCTAGCTGCCATCGTGGAGGTGGGTGTCTCACAACCACCGAGCCTTGAGTTGCCTGGGAAGTCACTACTGCACATATAACCATTATATCCCATAAAGTTGCATGTGTCACTGTACAATATGTAATGTAACATCATTTGCAAGGCATGCATACACACATGCCGCATACTATAGTATGCTACTCTGTGTATGCACATGTGCATACTCCATAGCATATCCTATTGTACTGGCAAATGTGTTAACATGCACATTGCACCCTGTAGCTGTCATACAGTCATGGATAATGATCATACTGCTGTGTCACCCCTATATAGGTACCTCTGGCATTCTGCAGAGACAGCAGGCCATTGCAGGTGAGACAGTTATAAGTATCAGGCATGTTAATGCACAGATCTATTCGCCATGTGGCCAGTTAACACATGTACACATAATGTATGGTCCGGTCAAAATATACAGGTTGCATCTTTAATCCATCACACTGGCTACCCATGTGCAATACTTACAAAGTGAAACACCGACATGAAACCTCAGAAACTGTCATTGCTAGATGTGTGGACAGCTGTGCATACAATGGAGGAGGTGTTGTTCAATGTAGGAATATGTACTATACATCAGAACTACACATGTGGGGTACACAAACAGTACTACACAGGGAGCTGGAGTATGGGCAGCCCACATGATTCACCATTGTGGAATATGCCCCTGCAATGAGTGCACACATTGTGATGTGCCATCTGACATGTCCATGACATGTAGTGGTCCGGCTGCAACATTGTCTCACTATCCCATAAAACATACCCCACAAACCAAACATACAACCCTTTGTCTGCATAACCCAGTGGACAGTGGAGTATCTGACATCTATGCATGTATGTCATATGGGACAACACAGACATGTGAGATAGATGGCCATCACAACCGTTTGGCCAACACATGTTCACACATGGCCATGGAGGATGGCCAGAGACATGTAGCAACACACAGTAGATGTGATGTGTTTGTGTGTACACCTTGTTGTACATTCGCTGCACATGGTCCAACTATAGCCTTTGTTGAATGGTTATATTGCAGATGTGGAACACTGGACATCCTACAAGCCTGTGCACAGCTTGTAGAGGCGTAACTTCATTCGACCACATAAGATGTGTTGAACATCATGACTGTGTCACAGCATGACAGTAGTCACCTGTACAGCATCCACATACATACACAGACAACCACATCAGGCCACAGATATAGTACATTTCCCTTGCTGCTGTTGGACATCACTGTCAGCTGTGCACCTCGTGTGTGTGGTACACAAATGTCATGTAGGACATGGTGTATTGACAAGTCTGCCATGTCTGGACATGGTTGCCAGGCAGCTAAAATATGTTTGCAGATGTGCAGGGGTGTCATCCGTATGTCCTTTGGTGACCTGTGTCACACATTACACATCATGGTTTACTGTGTATACACCTTAGTGACATGGGTCACAATCCACAGTATATATGTATTGTGCATGCACACAGTCATGGCTATGCACTGTGTGTGTAATCCACACTGTATAACAATAGAGATGCCTCATGATTCCATGCAATGACACTGTGTCTGTACTTCACACTGTATAGCAATATAGATGCCTCATAATACCCTTCAATGGTCATGCACATCTGCTAAAATGGCATTTTATCTGTAGGGTGTACAGACAACACTGCAATGTGACACCATTACACCACTGTACATGTGACAGGACACCATTGAGTCAAACATGTATGCATGTCAATGCACACTTCAGCAGATTACATGTCATAATACATGTTAATGTCAAGGTCATATGACACACATCAGCCATGTGTAATGTTAACCTGTGCTGGTCCACATGGTGTAACACAGGGATGCATGCTTACTACCATGATTGTGTGAAATACATGGCTTCTGCTATGACACATGCTTGCTATTATGTGCAACCCAGGGATGTATGATAACTACCACTATTATTGTCTGAGCTGTATGCTGTCTGCTGTATCACATGCATGTTGCATGCCTTCTGTCAAATCACATGCATGGTGTGTGTGTGTGTGTGTGTGTGTGTGTGTGTGTGTCTGTGTGTGTGTGTGTGTGTGTGTGTGTGTGTGTGTGTGTGTGTGTGTGTGTGTGTGTGTGTGTGTGTATGTGTGTGTGTGTGCATGTCTGTATTATAATGCAGAGTCTTTGTTTGCCTTCACAGGTGATGTAGGTGCGTTATCCTCCTGCGGTCCATCTGATGTTAGTGTCCACACAGACTCTAGCATTGATGATGAACATATGCTTGAGACACAGGCAGGGTTGTCAGGGGCTGAATCTGTGCCATTGGTTGCCATTCCACCTATATCTCCCTCATCCCCGCACACAGATCTCATGCCAACACATACCCCATCACCAGTGGCCATAGAGGAAGGACAGTTAGCGTGTGGTAGTTTGGAACAGGAATGTGTGGTGGCTACGGAAGATGTGTTTTCACACCATGGTGCCAGTCAAATGACTGGAGATGTGCCACACAGGCATGTGGCCAGTGCTGCTCATAGGAGGACCTCTGGCCGACATGCCACTGCAGGACAGAGCGCAGCAGCTGGTGTCACCCGATGCATGTTTCTGACTGTAAGGGCGGCACAGGCATGTGCTGAACGGCAGATCACAGAAGGGCAGAGGCTTCAGAGGGCTGCTATCTGTTCTTTAAATGACAACATCCAGGCACTGGCAAATACTCAACAGCAGATTGCTGATGTTTTGGACAGATGATTGGGTGACATGGTTGGAATCCTTGACAGTGGCATGACAATCCGCGAGTGTGAGCTGTCTGTGCTGGAACATCTGGTAGGAGTGAGGCATATGGCATGTGGACGTAGGCCAGCTACATCACCTGGTGCAGGTCTACGTGAACGAGCTACCTCACATGCCCACTCCCATAGTGGCAGTAGCAGCAGCAGTGCAGCTGGTGCTGCGCTGTCCACACCAGGACACAGCAGGCCACGTGGACATGGCCCTGGATGGTCCCAATGGGGACATGGTTCCAGTGGACATGTGTCATCAGTCAGTACCCAATCTGCACCTCTGCCTGGTAGTGCCCGTGCAACCCCTGGCAGGCACAGGTCACGCAGCCATGGCCAGACACTCTGAGCTGCAAAACCTGGTCTGTATAGTCTGGAGCTGTCAATAATACCCCAGTATAGGCCAGACACACGGCAGAACTGTGTGCACACATACACGCACACACCAGAAGCATCTGTAGGGCATCACAACACTCACATGCATAATAACCACACATGGCCAATTAGATCACAGGCCCTAACCCACACACATGATGTCATCCACTGGTGCAGCCTAGGCCCCTGGCAAACATTATCACCCACATTATCACCCTGTGCATATGATGATGCCTGTGCTGCATCCCTGTCATCCACACCATTAGTGCAGGGACATGCTCATATGGTCTGATGCACAGGGTGAACAGAATAGGGAGATAAGTGTAGATTACAATTGTTGTGTACTGTTGACATGCAGCAGACATACCATGTAGTACAGGTTTAGAATACATTGTTTTCTGTTCACAGTATGTGTCTTGGTAACAACAGTAACAGCATGTTAGTAATGATGTCCTGCTTCCCTCCTTTAGGTCTAATTGCATGTGCTGTTGAGTACCAGTGTTTGCAGTTTCCCATGTGTAAATGTGGACTACTCACAGGCATGTATGGCAATACCAGCATGCTATTTGTAGTTTCAACCTCACTGTTAGAAAGGCTGACATTCCAAAGATATCTACACATCTACTGATCCAGGAGCATGGGAGCTGTGTACTAAGCTGCAATGGCTAGAGACCTGACATCTGTACCGGGTGACATCACAGGTACAGTTACATGGGGCGGGGAGTTTACATAGCGGTCTAACTGATGACAAGGGTAGAGGCAAGTTGATAGCTTGAGGCCTCACTGTGTAGCAGTAATACACATTCACATTACAGGATGAGAATACACAACTACACACACACACACACACACACACACACACACACACACACACACACACACACGTATTCACACACATGTATTCAGACACAGTAACACGCCCACACTTATGGGGTCAATGATACTGTAACACACACACACACTTGATAGTGTTGAGGTGAGGACCCCTGCCTATTTGGTAATCACCATTACAGTACTGTGCACCTACATGGCACGACACAGACAATGAACATGTATAGGTAGTCAGTAATGCCTAAGATTGACGGTATCAACAGGGTAGTAGATTGCATCACCTGGAGGGGTTAGGGATCCTATCTGTTCACTATGGTAACATACATCCTCACTCCATGGACCAGACAGCCATACATACATGCACATACATACACTTTGGAGTCCACAATTGAATGCACCTATGTCATGCACATACAGATAGCTCACGTGTGTGTGATACACACCCCACCCCTGCCTATGTCTTGCTTTCTACACTGCAGTATGTACAGATCTCTGCAACAGTGTACAGGGGTGTAACAATTGGGATGCATTCCCCACCATACGTGGAATATATGGACACACAAGCAAACACACATGGCAGTACTGTGAATCAAACACCTGCTATCTTATGATACATATGACAGACATGCAGCAGTATTGCCCACATTGCAATGTATACTGACGCTACCTTTGGCAATTGTGCTGATATATTCAAATGAGAGGTCATAAGTATTACAGGTTTCAAGTGATTTACAGTCAGTGACACCCTGACTGCTGTGTAGGTTGTATGTCTTCCCCTTCAATTAACAGAAACATAGCTTAGTGTTTGCACATGTTATGGTAGGATGGCTTGTGACACACCTGTGAGCTGTCTTCAGCAAACATCCATCTGCAAAGATGGCCCACCACTTTATGTTCACACATCCATCCATACCTGATGTACATCTTACCGTACTGTCAGTATTTCACCATATACAGTTGGCAATGATGGGGCTACATTGCAACTGCATGTTGTAGTAAGACACAGATCACCTGCAAACATCAGCTACTGCACACGCATGGTAGCTGAATGCACACCCGTACATGTGTGTAGGTCCTACATTCCTGTCATTTAGCCATGTTTGTAGGTATTGCAATTGGTGGACATGTGTAATGACATACATGACACATGGACTGTTGTATGATATGATAGTTGTCATGGGTAACCAGTACAGAGGGAATGTTAACTCAGTCAACATTGCTATCACACCTTATGTAGTGTTAGCATTCAACAGCCATGGACCTACCTTCTATGTGCATGTGTGTAATTGACATAGCCACCTGTCTGCATGAAGGACAGCAACAGCTACGCTATGCACATATATGTTGTGTGTGTGTGGGGCATGTACATATCCACAGCAGGTACATGTATGTCATATACAAACATGAGAGTGTTTACTGGTGTACAGCAGCAGTTATCTGTTACACCTGTATATGACCCAGGTCCCTGTTATGTGTACAGCTGACCTGGTTATGAACAGTGATATCATTGCATTGCGTAACACATGATGCAACTGTGTCAGTACATGGGTAGTCTGCACAGTTGCTGTAGAGCTAGGTGCAGTCCACTGGTCATGGGTCACATGGTGTTGTACTTATATATGTTCTACCGCATGTATGGATGTGTGTTGCTGGTCCAAGGACATAGTGATGTCTGAGGGCTACATCCTAGAATGTGGCTTTTGACACTGTGATCTGCACCTGACACATCTGAGATGGCGTTTGAGGGTGTACTGGTCAGTACATGTGAGTGGCCTTCATGTACGTTGGGGCACCACCACCTGGAGCGGTCCATAATGGTGTTATGGCCCACATGTCTGTATCCGAGGTATATGGTGGCACTATTGTGCACAACTGATCCTTCAGCCAGGTGTTCCTCACTACACAGATGTCAGTATTCCCCATTGTTGGATCTACATTGGCAGCTGTGATTACGAATACTACACATCTAGCACTGTTTAGCATACACATACAATGCCGTTGTCCTCTAGGTGTCAGGGTGTTAACCTGGTCTCAGGACATTTGTCTATGAATGGCACTATATGGGCGAAGTAGCCACTCCTGGCAGGATATCACCACAGGTGGTATTACTGTGCCAGGTTTAGATTTGTCCATCTAAGGTGACGGACAGCAGCAGACCTTGTGTAGAAGACCGGTGTCAGATATATGTAGTGCATCATTCATGCTAACAATGACAATTATTAGCACCACTATGCCCTTCTGTGTTTAGAATCAGAGTGCATACAAAACAACCCTTTACTACTAAGTGTGTGAGCATGCCCAGTATGACGTTGTATAGATGGACACGTAGTGCATTCCAAATGGCCGTGTGCTACTAAGTGTGTGAGCATACCCAGTGACACCTTGTGATGGTTATGTGCCTCTATGTGTATGAGCATGGCCATTGTAACTCTGTATAGTGATAGTGGTCGTCCAGGCAACAGATGGCCATACCCCACTTCAGGATGGATTCCTACATTGAACACACTGGTTCACAGGTATGTACAACGTAACTGCCAGCATACATGTCGATGTCCACATTCCCAGAAGGTCGTATTGGCAGTCTTGAAAGGTGTAGTGTCTGTGGCGTGGCTCCTTTCTATGTAGTATTGTAATAGTGGTCTGTAGATAGGCAGTTGTTCTGATCACACCACTGGCGTGTGTTTGTCTCCATCTGCCTGGGGGCAGTAATATGCTTTTAGACTGCTCACACTCCATACAATCCCTATCGGCGTCTTTTCCATTGCTGATGATGTCACCCACCTAGAAGTATGCCTCTGGCAGTGCTGTGTCCCAGTAATCTCAGTAGCACGTTCTGTAACTGTGTAATGCTGTAGTGTGATAAGATAGTTAGGTCTGTGTTCTAATCCCAGCCATGACAAGTGTGTGTGTGTGTGTGTGTGTGTGTGTGTGTGTGTGTGTGTGTGTGTGTGTGTGTGTTTCCATCTGCCTGGGGACAGAATAATGCTTTTAGACTGCTCACACTTCATATAATCCCTATCAGCATCTTTTCCATTGCTGATGATGTCACCACTTAGAAGTATGCCTCTGGGAGTGCTGTGTCCCAGTAATCTCTGTAGCTCATTCTGTAACTGCGTAATGCTGTAGTGTGATAAGGTAGTTAGGTCAGTGTTCTAATCCCAGCCATGCCAATGGTGTGTGTGTGTGTGTGTGTGTGTTTCCATCTTCCTGGGGACAGAATAATGCTTTTAGACTGCTCACACTCCATACAATCCCTATCAGTGTCTTTTCCATTGCTGATGATGTCACCCACCTAGAAGTATGCCTCTGGGAATGCTGCGTCTCAGTAATCTCTGTAGCACATTCTGTAGCTGCATAATGTTGTAGTGTGATAGAATAAACAGGCAGGTGTTCTATTCCAAGGCATGACAGGTGTGTGTGTGGAAATCATATCCTATGTGTTGGTATATGTGTGTAGCTAGCTCCAGGATGTGTTGAGTGTGTTTTGTTGTTTTCCTATATAGTGTCCATAAATGTCACAATTGCCCAAGAGACTGGGTTGGCAAGATATATACATACATTTGCCAATAGGTCTGATGAGTAAATGTCAGCAGCCCTAATCTTACCCCTAATACAGTCTGACCTGTGTGACGCAATGAAACACACTTGACTTGATAGTAGCACCAGTACATAACACAGGAGGTGCATGTGGTTTCCTTTTCATTCTTGTCTAATGCTTTGGTGTCACGTGGTCCACTGTTGTGATATATATTCTATATCTACGTATGTGTGTGTATATGTATATGTGTGTATACTGCTGACCTCTGGTTACATCTTCTTATACTTGTTTAGACTCCACATTTTTTTAACAGTGCAATACTCGTATACTGGTAGCCAAACACGCTTACACCCGCTCGCTCCCTCACTTGCACATGCACCGACATTGGTGCTTGCATTTGTCACTCACGCTGGGTGGGCGCAATCCCTTGTGATTCCTATTACATTGGACTACATGATTACAGTATCGGGTATGGCTGACCATTAGGTAACGGCATGGCATTTGACTGTACGGAATCGGTGGCCTGTTCAGTGAGTTAATCATATTATATCCTTGTTCCTCATACAATCTGCTCCCATCTGGCTGATACATGGGACCGATACTCTGCAATGCAGACAAGTAAATGTGTTTTGGGAACCACATCCATCTGCCGGGTAATGCTACCGCATACCTATTGTAGGTTTTCCACCTTTTAAATTGGCCGAAGTGAGACTTTAGAATTACCACCTGTCCCACTTTGCATGGGACAGACCCTCCTTAGGCATATGTGTCATGCAAAAATAATCTAGGCATAGCAAATGTCCTGATTACAGGACGATATTATATTCTACATTTCTCTAATAGTTGCATGTAACAGTTATTGTATATATAACACTTCTATATGTTATGTGATGTAGCATAAGCAACTTGACTGCTGCTAGACTAAGCTTTGATTTGTGCTAATACATATATTTCTGTACTATGCATGGCTGTAGGTATGTTCTGACCTGGTACATCTGACATTTCTATGGAGCAGATCCCACTTTGGCCATTTGGAAAGGTGGCAGCCCTATAGGACCTATATGTAGAGAAGTCAGATTTGGCAAGGCAACACATACCCACAGCCAGTAGAAAACTGACTACTTCACCATTTTGCATACGTAAAGGCTATTCTTGTAGCATTATAGTTGCTAATACTGTTTCCTATAACATCAAGGTGTTTCAGATACAACATAATCATTTTATGCAACCACTACAGACAATATTGATTATTTGCCCAAAATCACAG